>NC_089752.1:21848000-21850500 GCF_040412425.1 Macrobrachium rosenbergii | reverse complement strand
ATGTATACCATTTACAAACAAAATTTGTTTTGGCATGCTTCTCCCCCTTACCAGAGTACACTTAAAAGATTCATCCAGAAAAAAATGATCTTACTCAAGCATAATCTTAAGGCCATATATAACCTTCTGGGGGAGTACTTTCCGTACTGTTTCTTTTGCTTTGATGTATGAAAATCCTATAAGGAATAATTCAGATATAAATATTAACTACTTTAATATGTCAGTCGAGGAAAAACTGCAGCGTATCTTATGGCACAGTACCATGAATGCTCCAGAGCAATTTTAATATTTCTTCAAAGAAGAGTTTTTACATCAGTTTAAGTGTCTGGAATTTTTATCTGTAAAAATAAGAATGACAGTTTTACAAAAAGGTGAAACCGTTAAATTGGTAGATAAAAAAAAAAAAAACTTACTAAATCTCTTAAAGGAACTTCCAAATATTAAGACCATCATACCGTCATGTAATATACAGCTTTTTCACTGCTCTGAAATAAACATATTTCAAAACCACGAATAAAAATCTACGAAGGCATGTATGAAAAAAGATGTGTCCCTGCGCCAAAGTGAATTGTAGTCACAACCCAAATTAGAGATTTCTTTCCAGATTAATGTGAATGAGAAACGACAAACGGAATGTGTAATCATCTGGATGGAATCGCACGACATTCCCTTATCTTTCTTAATTCAAAATCCATATTTTAGCGTATCGAAATACAAGGCTGCCCGTCGCCCGCCCCTTCATTACGATAATTTCTGTAATTAATATCTTTTGTAAAAAATGGCCATGGGACAGGAAAAAAAGTGCTTTCCCCTTCCACATAAACAACTATTTACGTAAATTATAATTTTCTTATTTGGGTCCTTTATGTGCGATATGACCAGCACTTTCCTAATTTAATCTGGGAAGACGCGAGGCACCTTGTTTATTGATTCCACAAATAAAACAAATGTCGCTCGAACGCAAAGTTGCCTTCCTTTTTTTCTTCTTCAATTAACGAAATCCTTAAAGAATTTTCTCCTTTTTTTTCCCGAGGATATTTTCTTCCGCCCAATTACTTCTTCTATTATCGTGAGCTAATCTCACTGCGGTGAGATTTATTCTTTATTACATTAAGGGGTTGGCCAAACTTTTAATTAAAAGTATGAGGGAATGACTGGGACCACGGATGTAAATCTCGACGGATGGAATATATTTAATATTTCACTTTTTTCTCTCTCTCCTCAAAGCTGTGTTTATATGTGCCATGTTTATACGCCAGGCTCTGTATCTTTTAATACCGCAAAAACTAAAGCAAAGCAAATAAGAATACAAACGAAATACACAATACATAAAAAACTTCAAAAGTGAAGGTCACTGTAAGCATGATTATCCAGTTATCACCGTTGTAAAATATTCTACCTACCATTTTTCCCTCACCTTGACCTTTGGTGCTGATGTCTTTGCATCAATCAAACGTGTATAAAATAACGCCATAACCAAAACGACAGAGAAATTCTTTTAAAGCAAACCCTTTGAGGAGAGTTGGCTGGTACAATAAATAAAAATATCGGGTAATGTCAAAATCAAATATAGGTATTATTTTTTTCAAAAGATATAAAAGCTCTACATTACTTTACGGCCATTAATGATATTTCGTTTTTTATGGGACAAGAATATATAACCAGAATATGACTAAAAGAAATCATCTATGCCAGAACATCTAGAAGAATATCGACGTTTCATTCAGAACTTAACTACTATAGCATAGGTAAATAACCGGTGCGACAAAGGTCATCAGCATTAGTAGCTTCAGATACCTGTACAGAAGGTTTATATTAGCTAACGGGACCTTTGCAAACAAGTACAATTCTATCTTGAACCAACTCTAGCGTTCGGAGTATAACAAGGGACATTCCATTGCTACATCTACTGTACACAGACCTTTCCTCCCAGAACATCCTATTGAATAGGCCTACCTCTTTCTCCAAGTAACCACGCTCCATTCTGCCCCCCAACCAACAAATACATCCCAAAACAATCTGATCCATCTTTTCACCAAAGCTAACTCTTTTACCACATATTTTTTAATGTATATACATTTATCACTCACAAGTAATTCATCCTAACAATTGTTTTTTTTTTTTTTCTATTCACATTCAAAATCCTGACTCAAATTCCAACTTTCCCTCCATTGAAAATCCTCTTCTCTCCAAATTACTGGTAAAATCGATAAGTTAAAAAAAAAGATATTATTCTATTGAGCCACGACTGCGTTTTCTTCAGCAAAACCTTCCCAATTGTACTTTCTTTTTTTAAATTCACGTATCATTAATCTCTCACTGTCTTTACTTCTCTCCGGTGCAACTTTCATTTTCTCCCAAAAGACGTATTTAGATTAACGCTAAGATTTTCACTTTATCTTAGGTTTTTCTTAATCAACATATTTTTTCTTAATTAATCTACGCTTTTTCTTAATCAATTCATGTTTTTTTCGACTATGTTATGGATCCTTCTTTATAA
>NC_089752.1:21830500-21843000 GCF_040412425.1 Macrobrachium rosenbergii | reverse complement strand
ACGTGAAGAAATAACACCTCGAACAATACCAGTCATAGTAAAAATTTTGACCAGTGGCAACGAAAACCTGAACATTAAGATCAGCAATTCGTCATTTTCAGTCAAAATTTCAACAAATAACCACAGACGCCTTGAAAACTTATAAAATTCTCAGTTTCATACTGTTCCAGTAAAATAACACTTTGCCTTTTCCTGACAAAATTAGAGGAAAATCCTTCAAAACAACTGTCACAAACTGATATTTTTCAGCTCCATAATTCTCACAAAAATAAAAATGGGGTTCAATTCAGAAAGTCGACAGATAATGAAATGATGGGGACCGAAAACACAGCCTGCCTGATTACTAATCTATTTCAATCCTGCACAAAGGATCAGAGATGCTATGGAAAATGTTATGCTCAAATAAATAATAATAGAAACAGATTTATAAACAATTTACCTACACGAATAAGAGATATAAATAACTATATTAATTATGCCATAAGACTGAGTGATCGTGTATATGGATGCATGAATGACTTATGAACGCAGCCAATAATGCTAATAAAGGATTAATTAAAAAATACCGCAAATTTGACGGGAAAAATATGCAATGAGTGATAAATATAATTGTTACAAAGAAATGAAAGTTAACAATCACTAATAAGAATAAAATAAACAGTCCCATTTTCCAAGGTTTATACAGAAACTGCCGGATAACTCATCCTAATTCAGAATGAAATGACAAATATTATTTCTCACTCCTTATTCCTCTGCAGTAAAGCACCAGAAATTGAAACAGACCGACAAAATCATTTCCCTTTCCTTCTTTCATCTCACAATTAATAATCCGACATCAGAATTAATTGACCGACTGCATTCCCTATTGGATATGAAATGGCAGGAGACATAAAGGAAAACAGATAAATAAACATGGTAATCAGACATGATCTATTCAAACATTCGCAATTTCAGCAAAACAAAATCTGAAGGGCAGGCTAGAGAAACGATTAATTCCTGCTGTGACAAGAAAAGTTCATTTTAGCTAGATCACTGCAAAATGTTAATACTCATTGTAAGCACACACACACACACACACACACACACACACACACACACACACACACATATATATATATATATATATATATATATATATATATATATATATATATATATATATATATATATATATATATATATATATATATATATATATATATATATATATATATATATATATATATATATATATATATATAATAATGTGTGTCTTTGTGTGTTCATTTATATATGCATATATATATATATATATATATATATATATATATATATATATATATATATATATATATATATATATATATATATATATATGTAGACTGTATATATATATATTATATATATATAAATAATAGAGATTCGTCCTAACAATCATTCAAGACTAATGCAAAACGTCCCAAAATTCCTGTTGTTACTGCAATTGTAACTTAAGCAAATCTATTTTGCTTAATCCATGTCTCCGGATTTTACTGCATTCTACATTTCCTCTAAATATCATGCTGTGTCATTCAGTGTGGGTGCTTGACTAACACATCTTTGATTAAGCATTTAGTGGTAGAGTTTCATTTTCCTTTGTGACGAAGTAATTGGTTGACTCTTAAGTTTGTTATGTTCTTCTTTGCAGTTTGAATAATTTCTCTCTTCGGTTTATTACCAAGAAGTTCTATTTTGATATTCCTTTCTTTGAATTTAATTCCATCTAAGCTTTCCCTTGCTCGTCATTTCCTTTTCTTTGGTTTCTCTTGCACTTTTTTTTTATTCTATTGCTTTGCGCTTCACGTCAATTACTCTGGTAAGCTTAAATAAATAGAATTTAACTGTAAATCCTTGTTTTAATTTTTTTTCGTATGAATTTATGCATTTTCTTATGTGAAACTCTCCTGAGTGAACATTTATCTAAGAATTTGTTGTTTTCAAAGTTACTGACGATCTAATCACAATAACCGAAGAGATATGATTATCATTAAATGAAAAAGATTGTTGACATATAGTCATAATATAGAAGGTAAAAAGAGGCTTAACTAATATATCATACAAAATTAAAAAAGAATAAAGATGTAAAGTGTTTTTAACTCAATAAATTTAAATTTGAAAAATGTTATGCAGTCAACAGAAGGTTGTCACTAAAGGTAATATTGACATCCTAAGTGGAGAATAAATTGAAAAGTCTGTATCTCACTTATGGTATTCAACAGAGGTTATGAAACTTTCAATACAATAACTCTGATGATTGTTAATTTCTTCGCACTGGCGGCACCTGGTGCCAATTTCTAGGATGCAAAACCCTCCATACACAGTTTTCAACCTTCTTCCTATCCATATTCCAGGGTGACACAATCATTGAACTTAGAACACATTATATACTATCTTTATCCTTCTAGAGAAGCTGCAGGTTCCATTAAACACACACACTTTACATATACAATATATATATATATATATATATATATATATATATATATATATATATATATATATATATATATATATATATATATATATATATATATATATATATATATAATATATATATACATATACAGAACACAATTCAAACGCGCAAGGCGCTTATTCATACGATGAAGCAGATAAAGGGCAGGAATACGATGCGATACGCATTTTGTTTTAATCCTACGTTTCATGACAACATCGCCACATCTTCAGGGATTTTCTACAAAATAAGATATAATATGCTAACATAAAATAATAGCTGATTATAAGATCCAATAGTTGAAAAAAGCTAAAACAATTTTAATGGTAAAATTACAACTTACAGACTTAAATTACATGCACACTTGATTAAAACTGAGACTAGAGGTACCAAAAAAAATTATATAAAAACGAAACGAACATTTAAATATCTCGGCAAAATTATATATAAATAAAAAGAACACCAACTCATACAATAAAAAGCAAAAATTATACACTCATAAAACTACAGCTGGAGACAGCTACACACAACCAACCTTTCAGCATCAAAGACAAAAACACACTAAAAGTAAACAATGTCAAGCGGTAAAAAGACTGACAGAAAATTTAGGCTAAAAACAACGGGACAGCAGAGGAATGGTTGTTTACTGTAGAGTCGGAACTCGTAATTTGATATTTAACGTTTCCAAAATCAGCAGTTCGTTGAGTTCCTTTGTTTGGCCAATAATTTTAAAATCTTCATATTTGATGGTACTTTTACATTTGATAATGTGGTTCCTTATATAAGAAGCTTCCGGGTTAGATAGCTTACAACCATTTCTATATATATTTATATATATAAGTATATATATTTACATGCAATATATAAATATATTATATATATATATATATATATATATATATATATATATAGATATATATATATATATATATATATATATATATAGGTAATGTTGAAGGTTTAATATATGCATAGATAATGGACGAATATGACAAAATCTATTAGTTAAACTGATTACAGTAACCTAAATGCTGGTAATTATGAAAGTTAATTAGCATATTAACGTGATTATACTAATCAATTCTAATACCTATTTTTATAATTATAACCGGTATTTTCGGTATATCTAATTATTTAATTCCATTGTCAGCCGGAAGATTCATTAATGTAATTGTGGTCTCAAATTGCACGACGCGGGAGCAATTTAATTCTAATTGCCATTAATCACATTTAAGATAAACATTAACACACCTGCACATAGAACTTTGTCCCTCCTATTTAGTACCTCTTGTGCCTGATTCGACTCTTGTCACTCATTTCTTCGCGTTTCACTCTTCTTTATTTATTCCATTCCCGTCCACTCTCATTTCTAGTTTTCTCCTCGCTTACCCTTATTATTGCATTTCTCATTCACCCCAGTTACTTCCCTTCTCTTTATATCCTCCCTCATCTCTTCTCTCTCTCTCTCTCCGCTCGCACTTCTTTTTATTCACTTTTAACCTATTTTCCTTTCGTCCCTTCTTATTCACTGAATCTCATTCCATTTTATTTCCTAACCACTTTCTAAGCAATTAGAGGAAATCGAATTCTAAACAGCCAACCAGTCAGTTCCTTCGAGTGACAGCACTATCTTAGCAGTAATAATTCAAGCAATAATCCACCTTGATTTCTGATCATCTGGACGACTGATCAATTTTAAACGTTTCGTCTATAAACAAAAGAATCATGGAATTGAAATTGAGAGAGAGAGAGAGAGAGAGAGAGAGAGAGAGAGAGAGAGAGAGAGAGAGAGAGAGAGAGAGAGAGAGAGATCTTGCAAAGTTTTGGTTTATAACTTTCACAAGAGTTTCTGTGAATTTCTCTCGTGGGTTATGGAATCGCTTATTCAGTGACCTGCAAGATTGAGCGTACAGAGGAATTATAAAACGTTAATATCTTTCTTCTCCATTTTTCACTGAGAGCAAGGGCCTTCCCGCAATAAAATGCATAAATTATGTTATTAAAATTTAAATGATTCCGGTTCTCTGCACCAGCCCAAGAGAGGCAGACATGCATCTGCCATTTTAAAATTTCAGTTGTGCCTTTCATATTACAGTGTCAATAGCGAAATCGAAAGAATATTTTTCCATGACGCATTATAAAATTCTAAACAGGAAATGATGTTTCCTTGCTATCGTGGAGTTTGATAAGCATTAATGATTTACACGTAAATATAACACGAACCCGTGACCAACCAAAATGCAGCTTAATAACTGACCTGTCAACTGTACACCCAAACCCCCACCCCACCTTGTCATACCCAAGTAACTTACTTGTCAATCCGTTCAATCTTCGAAAATAATCGTTAGAGCGCGTCTGAAACGTCTGAGGTAATAAAACTGAAATAACAAGAAAACTTTTTATGCCCTTTGGAAACTCGATACACCAACTACACGCTGATTAAAAGAAGATATTAAGAAGAATAGAGAAGACTCTACAAGAGTATAAATTGTATGACATTATTTTCAAAAGTTAAGTATATTTTAGTTTAACCAGACCACTGAGCTGATTAACAGCTCTCTTATGGCTGGCCCGAAGGATTAGATTTATTTTACGTGGCTAAGAACCAATTGGTTACCTAGCAACGGGACCTACAGCTAATTGTGGAATCCGAACCACATTATACAGAGAAATGAATTTCTATCACCAGAAATAAAGTCCTCTTATTCTTCGGCCGGTCAGATTCGGAACTCAGCCATCAGAGTGCTAGCTGAGATCAACCCACTCTCCAACGAGAACTTGCCATTATTTCCAGTGCTCTACCCTTAGAGAAGGGCTTCTCCCTAAATTAGATGTCATAACACTGATGCAAACCAGCAGTAGTGGAAATAAGACAGAATCTATGGTACTTATGTATCCTGCTTTCACAACAGAGTAATTGTGCTAAAACACATCTAGACAGCTAGCACGCAGCTTGTATGCGGACTTTTGAAAACATGAATATTACATCACAAGTACATAATTGTGTGAAATCAATTTCTTAGAAAAAATATATTGTATTTTTACTACTTTGCGGCAGAGATTTTGCAGATGCAAACGTGGAAAATTATCCGTATTTGTTGGAATATTGAAAAAAAATTACTGTTGTGCTACACCTCTTAATATGGTCATTATACGCCATAAGTGTAGAAAAGAACATGGTCATCGAAAGGTGAGAGAGAGAGAGAGAGAGAGAGAGAGAGAGAGAGAGAGAGAGAGAGAGAGAGAGAGAGAGAGAGAGATCAAGTACAGGAAAAAAGTAGCAGCATGAGTAAAGAAATTTCCACAACTTGTTTGCCAACAAAGGGCTGCCATTTCTGTACAACAGAAACCGAAAAGTGCTTCCACAGGCGATTGTATATTTAACCCAAAATCAACGAGATATCTTTGAAGAAGTTGGCAAGGGAACCATTCTCAAAGGTAGGCTTTGGTAGACATTTTCCTTGTAATTTTTATTTTACAGCTATACAAACAGACACAAACATTACTATTCAGAAAAACTGCTTACCCATGAGAGGGGTAGCTTCAAACACACACACACACACAGAGAGAGAGAGAGAGAGAGAGAGAGAGAGAGAGAGAGAGAGAGAGAGAGAGAGAGCTAAGGACAGCAGTCAGTGCCACGTTCATCCTCTAACTCGTGAATTCAGAATAAACTCTCCTTTACAACAGTGCTCTCACAGCTGCCTCATGCAGCTACTCAGAATCTTTAATAGCAGGAAGTCGACCCTCTCAACATACAGAGGAACATTAAGCCTTCATCTGGCATGCGTTATCCTTGGCATTACCTCCTTCGCTTCTCTACCTTTGCCATAATGTCAGCCAAGCCTTTTGTAGGTAATCTTGTCTTCCATCTTCCCAAGACTCCTGAACTACGCTCGTGTGCATCTACAAACCATTAAACAAAAGTAACAAAGCAGATAAGAGGAGCTGTCAAAAAGGGCTAAAGATTCACGAAACAATAAAATGAGCATTTGGTTCTTCAATCCGCATAATTTTCATAGTTTGAAAGATGGCTGATTATTTTTGTAAAGGAATATACCAGTAAAAAATTCATAAAAAATACCCCCGTATCTGAAAAAAAGTATAAAGAATTTTGATCACTTCACAAAACCGAGTGTAACTGATATTAGTGAATTCCAATCTCCATGGTGACTTTGCTCCAAAGGTAAGGAACTCACAACATATAAACAAGAGTGCACAGAGTTTCATGTGGATGTCAAAAATAGTGGAGAAATACACAGAAAATGACTACCTTGGTGTAAGTGGCTATTTGGTCACGACGTATGATTTCTCCTTGAATCATTAACGTGGTTAAGATGCACTGAGAAAACATGGCTCGTTGTGGTCTAAAATTAAAGTGAAAATATTGAGAAATAACCACAGCTAATGTAAATGGAAAGTTAAATGTGAGAATTTTTTAATTAGAACAGATATATTTGGAGACAGAGAAATGAAATTACACTTTGCAACAGAGGAAACTGCAAGATAATATCAATATGAAAACAGATATGATACATTACTGACAGGGAAATGGAAGGTGAAACGAGCCAATCACTGGGTTCATAAACATGAACAGTTGATAAAAACGTCATTTATATCTTACATGAGGCAAAAAGCGCGGGATCTCTTCTAGAAGTTATGGAATAAGCAAACAATTTAAATTTACGTAAAAGCATGCGTCTATCAAATGAATATTTAAGAAAATGTTCTTCACAGCACCTCATAGCACTGCATCAGAGGAGTAATGCCTCTTGGAAAGTGTTGCCTGCTAAGAATACATGTGAAAGAGTTGAAAGGATGAATGAAGACATGTGAAAGAGCTGAAAGGATGAATGAAGAAATCTAAGGGTACGATAAAAAATGCTGTCTTTAGGCAGGAGAGGTACCAACCGGTTGCTGCATCAGACGATGAAAGAAGGCAAAGTTAAAAATAAGGCTTGCTAGTTTTGGGAAAATGACAGAAGTGATGTGGAGAAAATTCAATGGGAAAGAATGATGGTTACCGTATTTCCAAACAGTATGGAGCAAAGTGAATTTTGAACTGTAGAGGCCCTATTTTTACAGGATTCTCACCCAAGTCATATAAATATAATGGTTACAGAGGAATTGGTAATTTCCAGATTAAAATATGACATTGTTGAGTCGATCACAAACACTGTTATATAATCACATTTTGATCACAGACACTGAAGTATCAGAGGGAAGGGAAGACTCCCTTGTCCAAATGACAAAATGATGATTCAGAGGTAAAAAAGTTAATTATATTTTGACGGGAATCTTGACATTAATACCATATAAATTTATTCAAGTTAAACAAAAATTTGATATGTCAAAGGATTCAATTCTCACTGAGAAAATTAATAAAGTTTTTTCTAACCCATGTAATTTCTGTAATTTGCGATACTTTTCTCGATATCATCCAATGGCTTGCATGAAAATTATTTCAAGAGCTCTTTTAAATAAAAACAAAGTAGATGCTCTTCGGTAAAAGAAGAAGAATTCACGTAATAAGGACGAGAATTTGACAAAATAAGGGAATAGGATATTTGCAAAAAAACAAAAAAAAAACACTATGGATTCAATCACTATGAATTCAGCCTTGGAGTTAACTGCTTGGCTTTCTCAGTATTAAAGTTAAGCGCATTCTATGCCCTCAGGATAAGAGCATTTTGAAGTCCCAAGAGCTGCCGAAGTAAAAGCAGGGTTAGGGCTTTTCCGAAGCACGGGCTTACCGACATTTTGCATGGGAGCAGTTTGCTAACCACACGAGGGAATGACTTGCCATGGATATTTCTAAAAAGATTTTTAACGAAGTAGACTCATGTACAGCGCCCAGAGTTCGGCGGCATAATAAGGAAGCTCCCTGAAATTGAGAGATGTATACTGAAAATGTCTGTAATATGTACAACTGAAAAGATCGAAGCTGAGCTTGGTGTAAAATTTTCAATATCTTTTGAATAAAAATGGGAACGGGCGGAAAAACACGCAAGCTTATGTAAAAATCTAAAAAGGAATGAACAGAAGAGGAATGAAAGATGGATGGAAGAAACATAAGAAATAAAGAAAACAATGATGGATAAGAAATCGCATTACTCTATCGATAATAATACGAAGAATTACTAAAACCGAAAAAAATAAAAAAAAGGAAAAGATACAAAACATTATCAAGGGGATAATTCAAACTCGTAAGTACTGATACATAAAACTAAAATAATTCTTTTCACTTATATAGCTAAATATATTCGGAATGCCGCTAAGAACGAATGACTGCTAGCTTTGCTGTTTTTAAATATTATGGATTCAGATTTGCAGTTTACAGCTGAGGGGAGGACGGAGAGGGGGGGGAAGGTTTAGACAAAAACAGTAAAATCTTTTTCAAATTAAACATCACAGAAGAATAATCCCATTTTAAATTTACTTTCATACAAGAATCAAGAACATTTTCCAATGCCCATGCACTTTAGTTGCAATCAAGGACCTGTGTGTGTGTGTGTGTGTGAGAGAGAGAGAGAGAGAGAGAGAAAGAGAGAGAGAGAGAAGAGAGAGAGAGAGAGAGAGAGAGAGAGAGAGTCCACCGGTACTTTTCGCGTGTCGGCAGTGATTTTTCAACATTACGTAATTATGCTTGACGCGAGGGATGCGACTTTCAAGTGGGTGCTCACTTTTCATCATAAATTAGATAAACAATTTTGTCCCCAAAAATTACGAAATAAAATTGTAACCGCCCCTAAATTCTGCAAAAATTTCGTTAGCGTACCAACTATAGGTATTGCGGGATTCAAAAGTGTTGAGCAGCAGAGAGGGGGTTGGGGAGAGGGAACGAGAAGTGAAGTAAAGAGGGAGAAATGGAGAAGAATGGAAAAGGGAGGGGGAGGTGGTAAGAAGAGAGAGAGAAAGAGAGAGATAGAGAGAGAGAGAGGAATGGCGAGGTTGGTGCGGGGGCGTTGGGGTGGCCGGGCCAGTGAGTTAATGCTTCTTTAAGAGTAATCGTAAGATTCAAGTTTGGTAAATCTGTCTTAAGTTTTTGCAAGAGGTTCGAAGTTTGATTAATGAGAATTTCTCTCCAGCCGGAGGAACAGAAAGAATGGGAAGACCTCGGAGCCCAGGGTGGAGGTAATCAGAATTTAAGTCCAATAAAGAAGCTTTGAATCCTTTTATCACTCTATTTTCATCCTCGTTCTCTTCCTTATAAATAGCCTTTTTATCCTTCTCTTTCACTTTCCTCGTTTCTTTCTTTGCACCAGTCGGGGCACACTCACCAAATTCCCACCTCGCCCCCCTCACCTGACCTGGCTTTTTAGTACCTTATTAAGCGATATTGGCATCGATCTGCAAATGACCACACTTTCTTTGTGGTGACCATTTGCCTCTCTCTCTCTCTCTCTCTCTCTCTCTCTCTCTCTCTCTTTATTCCTCTGTGTGTCTGCATACATATGAACACAGACACAGTATAAATATATATATATATATATATATATATATATATATATATATATATATATATATATATATATATATAAATATATATATATATATATATATATATATATATATATATATAAATATATATATATATATATATATATATATATGTGTATATATATATATATATATATATATATATATATATATATATATATATATATATATATATATATGTATATATATATATATATATATATATATATATATATATATATATATATATATATATATATATATATATATATATATATATATATATAAATTATTTCAATGTTGGTCTAATGGGATATTAACGAAATTGTAACTTAATGTTTGTGAATATATATATATATATATATATATATATATATATATATATATATATATATATATATATATATATATATATATATATATATATATATATATATACACACACATACGAATGATTTTACCTTCACACCTATATAAAAACAATCTTCACACTAAACGTCTAAAGAGTGATGTCCAGGACTGCAATATATTTCACCACTCGGTTACTTGGCCAACATGAAGTTTACATTACCGTGTGAAGTTATGACTACTTTAACCGTACAATATAAACCCTTACTTCTATTCTCACTGCTTTATTGTATATGGACCGCATGGTGATGATGCTCTTGCATGACACAATCCAGGATATGAACTTTTGCAGACGAGTGAGTTGTATGAAAATAAACAATATACGGATAGTTTTAAAGCTTTTAAATGGACAAGTTTATGAAGAAAGAATTGTGTTATGTAGTGCCCTTATATTACAAATCCTAATGCTATCAAAATGGTATTATATCAAATCATTACTCAATCACGTTGATTTGCACCAAACATAAGTAGTAAACAATCAACGAGTGACATAAGTAAAACATTCGACAATAAACGGATTTCCTTAGAAGGAAGAAGTACAAAATAATTAGAGAGAGAGAGAGAGAGAGAGAGAGAGAGAGAGAGAGAGAGAGAGAGAGAGAGAGAGAGAGAATAATAATCCCATTGATTCTCGGTCGATATTGACAAGACGCTGACTGAAACGTCTCCTAACCAATACATAATCGCCTTATTGAATTCGTGTGGAAACCTTCGTACTACGTCGAGCTCAGTTTTCCTTTTTCCCGACATTTCAAAACCATCAATGCATGCTGGACCTTACTTTCCGCCCTCCGTACCCAAACTCTCCTGCTCGGACGATGGCGCATTAAGTGACGTTTGCTACGACAAGGGACACCTAAAAGAGCAGTTCACTTGGGTTCCTTGAAGTTACCCCGAGATGCATTATTCATGACGATACTTACGCTGCTAAATCATGTAGCGGGCGGCAATTTGCACCGATTTCTGAACTTGTTCCTCGTTACTTGAGTAATGCATTCAGGAGGGAACGCACTTCGTTGGGGCTTAATATTGCTGTCATAGGAATAGTACGAGGGGAAGTTTGTGAGTACATAAACTAACAATAGTCCTTTCATTTATCACCAATTCACTACCCTTCATGCCCGTATGCATTGTCATTAAAAGTAGAAAAAATAAGTCACAAATGAAAAACTAATCAGAATGAAACTCATATTTGTGGTTTGTCTGGTGTAGTAACTAATAATATACTGTATATATATGTATGTATATATATATATAATATATATATATATATATATAGTATATATATATATATATATATGTATGTATATATATATATATATATATATATATATATATATATATATATATATATATATATATATATATATATGTATATATATATATATATATATATATATATATATATATATATATATATATATATATATATATATATATATATATATATATATATATATATATATATATATATATTTATACATACATATATAAAGAGAGAGAGGGAGAGGCTTCAAGCCTGAACTGAAGGCCATTGTTAGCATACATTTTATATAAACTGAATTATAAGAATTTACAAATCCAACAGCAATACAATCCTTCAAAAGATATAAAATCTGTTCAAAATGTCCCACTCAACGACGGTAGAGAGAGAGAGAGAGAGAGAGAGAGAGAGAGAGAGAGAGAGAGAGAGAGAGAGAGAGAGAGAGGCCTGAAAGGTATCCTGACGGAAAATACATTTGAAAGGAGTCGCTGAAATATAAAGTGGCTCCGCGTCAAGACTTCTTTTCCCATCTCCGCGGGAATATCCTGTTAAGGCAGATCAGTCGACGGGACTAAGTGACTATGGGAGATCGAAAAATAGGACTGAAAAATGTTCCAGCATTTGTTGTTGCTTTTTTGAAATAATAGGCTTCGTTCTTCGTGCGCGATGAGCATGAAGTTAGTATTTGCTATATGGCAAATGGCTTCCTAGGATTGTTTGCGAAATATAGTGTCTAGATTGAGCTGCATGGAACAAACAGGCATCACTGGTGATATAATATTCAACACAAGAACAAACGCAACTGTGATGGAAAAACATGCAATGACTGTTTACGTTCTGTTCCTCATACTTATTTGTAAATAAATTGCTAAAAAT
>NC_089752.1:21820500-21825500 GCF_040412425.1 Macrobrachium rosenbergii | reverse complement strand
ATTATTATTATTGTGTATGTATTGTATAAAACAGGCACAATATCAGTAATGATTGCATTAATCAATAACTCATTAACAAATATCTGAATGAACAATCACGTATACCTGAATTATATTTTGCTACTACTGCAGTTTCTGAAAAAAGATATATTAACACCAGAGAACCTTTAAATATTTACCTGGAACCAAAAACTCCTTAACGCAATCCGGAATGGGTATATCTCTCGGGGAGGATATACGGCGCTCTTGCTTTCTATTATATCCTTCCCTCATTAACTTCCGCCGACAACGGCTTTTCATTGCCCGCAATTACGGCAAGGGTAAGTGACGGTAAAAATCATTAAAGGAAATGGCTTTTTAATGGCCTTTGGGAAATTCGAAGACTCTGACTTGACTTCTTCTTTGAATGCAAACTAAAGGATATTCCCTTGTCCATCCGGAAGTGTCTGTCAAATGCAAAACTCAAAATGAGGCCTTAATTATTTTAGTATTAATTATATAAGACTAAGTATTCTTCATACTAGAAGAAATTATGCGCTAAAGGAGTGTTCGCTGTCATTTACTTATTTGTACCTATCATCACAGAAGCTAAATTAGGTACGACATGCTATTGGTAAAATATATTTCATCTACTTAAATTACTTTCATCTTAGACTGCTGGTTCCCTGTTCTTGAAATCTTAAATGCAAGAAGACTTCTCTTACTTGAAAAGTATTCTTTACATATGTTTGAAGTGGTTTTCCTATGTTTTATTTTATTTTCTTTAATACGGTCTTGAGTTAATATTTCAGGAAAAACTTTGTTTTGCAAATAATTTTTTGATATGCAAGGAATTTGCCTGATTTTCATGCTACCCTGTAAGCAGAATTCAGCGAAATTACAGACTCTCTACAACGAATCTCCGTATTGTCATATCGATCTTGAATTAAAGAATCTATAAATGGGAGAAGTCAAAACTTGGTTCAGTTGAATGCTTTCAATGCCAGTTTAACTTCTATCTCTCGATTTAACGCTCCTTCAGAGCATGGAGTAATGTTTGTGGACTTAGGCACTGAATCATAAAATCTATCCGTATTTTGGATTCAGCAACATTTCTTGGAAGGATCACGACAATACCCTGGCGATATCCATTTACAGCCTTCCATCATGAACAAGGATCAGTGGTAGCGTAGGACCGATTTAATTTAGAGCAACAGCATAGAACTCAATTTCTAATCCGTCGTAAGGTCGACGCTTTCCTTTTTATTTATTTTCTTATTCTAAAGAAATCACTTTAAGCATTGCTCTAGAGAATTCAGTGATTGCATTCCTCCCTCACTGGAAATCCAGTACTTGCCAGGTGTCCTCATCCCACATACAGTGCGGCCAACATGCAGCGTAGAACCGCAACTCGAAGACAGTCCTTCACTCCATTCAGTTCCAGAATATGGAATTCTCTACCGTCCTCTGTGATTCCTCAACAATATGGATTGCTTCTCTTGAGATGCGTTTACATCATCATCTTAGAAGATGAAACCATCAATATTACACGAACATGATTTGTATAACAATGTTCGTCTCTGTTCACTTACTATTATAAATATATATATATATATATATATATATATATATATATATATATATATATATATATATATATATATATATATATATATATATATATCCATAACTATCGCTTGTGGCTATTCATGAGCTTTTTCATGATGCTTTTGTTAGCTCTGCACAATGAACAGTTAATGACTGGCCATTTATAAATACTTAATGGCTGTCGAAGTTCAGTAAAAGATAATTTCAGAATCTGTCCCAAGGTATGCAACTTCCTCCAAAACAATAAAGAAAAAACTCCTTTGTTTGAGAGTTCGATTCTGTGCTTATTTTATTCCTCCTCCTGAGGCCATTAACACTGCCCTCGATTTACAGTGATGAGTCTCACGATACATCGAACTCTCACGCACCGTTACCTTCCCAGAATTCACGACAATTATCCCTTCCAAGTACCCGGTAATTGCCATTGTTCTCCGATATCTAAACATGAGCATGTCATTCTAGCCGTTTCTTTCTTTAAGAAATAAATCTGGTTCCTCCTGGGTATCCTGATCTGAAAATCTCCATCTTAACTAAAATATTTTACTTTCTCTAAACTTCATGAAAAATTAAGGTTTAGAAAACACAAATGTGTAAAACCATATAGATGTAACGATTGTGTTTACAATACCAAGATAAAATATGGTTTAGGAGAAAAAACAAATAAAACTATAAAGAAAAATAGTTTCTGTATAAATATGAGTAGGAACAACGCTTAGGGCACAGAAGCGGGACCACCGGCTGAAAATTATTTTGATCACTTAACGAGAATCAAACTTCGCTGGCAATTGGATTCCGTCCGGCCAGATCGGCGCGCATCATCCACTTAGCATTCATTCCTTGGCAATTAGCGCACCATTGTTTATTCTGTACCCATGACTGGGCCATATCCACGAACAAGTTAAACGCCTGACCCGGCCGTTGCGGTCTCATATGGGACGCGGTAATTGGAGCATAAACAGCCAAATGAACGCGGCCTGTCCATTTCCGCATGCAAATTGGGTTGGCCGTCATGCGCGCGATTTTCCTCCGGGGGAGAGACGCGGGAGCGTTTCGAAGTTCATAAAGCGATTCATTGAGCGTGTTATAAACACCGCATACCATAACACGGTCGGGCAATAACTTCCATCATGCAATCACACGTCTGACATCACATAGAGCGCATACTCTTCATGTTCTCCCTATTAAAACCGGATGCTGCATATTGAACAATTGCAGAGAGCGGATAACACACGGCAGTCGTTAGCCCCGGGTCGTCCCCCGGGCCTTAGTTCCTGTCCGGATATTGGCTAGCACTCCCCTCCATAAAGGATAAAGCCACGGTTAGGTACCTAGTCGCCGGGTATGAAAGAGGGTCACCTCAGCTCCAATTCAGGAGCAGCCTCCGCTGGCGTTGCATTTTCCACTCCTTCGCCAAATTTTTGGGTTGTCAACTCATCAGGCATCTTTCATGGCCTTCTTAAAATCTTCCTTTTTACCCTTCCGACATACCGACTCATTGTGGTATCTGACGGATTGTGAATGTGACGTATATTGAAAACATCCTTGTCTTATATTAGAATACATTCAGAGGGGGGAAAAAGATTTTGGTTTGCGGTTCATTTAACATAGAAATGAAACCAAATAAAAAAGAATTAAAACATTACAACTAAACCGCGGAATAGACACATCTCCCACTCTGCCTACTTTTCATTACCTCCACTTATTAGCAAGAGCGCAATCTACCGCAGGAAAGAAATAACGTATTCCACAACGCAGCCACATCAGTTCAATAAAAGTGAAAAACGGGATGCGCACAGTCATACCTGGAAGTCGAAAAAGGTGATAAAGGTAAAAATAAACAAAAGGATACAAATCCTTTAATCCTTTGTGTGATGCCGCGGGCTACAATTTTATATGGACCCGGACGAAAAAAGGGAAAACACGGGAAGGGAATCGGAAGGGGGTTCTATGTTTTCTAAAATATTCCTTGGGTGCAGGACCCAAAATAGCGTTCGTTTCCGTGAGCCTGTCACCTGCAGTTTACAAGGAAACTATCTAGTTCCATCGGATGATAAACAAATAAAATAAGAAAAAAAATTTTTTTTTGGTTGTTGGGTTGTAAATCTGAACAAATTTAAATATTTCCAGGTTCTTTCCAGAGAGTAAAAAACATTTTGAAAAGGTCTAAAAAGGTACACAGCTGCATGTAGGAAACAAAAAGTTTAAGTTTTAAGGATTATTGTACAGTACATTCCACAGCAAACCTATGTAATAAAAAGTTTTTTTTTTTTTTTAATAAAAACGTTTTCTGAATCGGTACGCAAATGCATCAAGAGTATTAAACAGGGTTGATCATTAAGAGACTTTAAGCATCGAAAATATAAAAAAACCTGGGTACCTGTCCTTACACACTAGTTTTATTCAACGCAAGCCAATGACGGACGACGCACGGATAATTATGGACCTTGGCTGAAGGAAACATTAAGACGGCTTTAATCAATCACCAGAAATCTTGAGATGATTAATCACGGGCTTCTCGACAGAATCCCCATTCCGAAATCGCTGGTCACTAACACGAAATTCATTGGGAATTGTATCGGGGCCCCTCACGCCATATCTCTTCCCCGCCCACATCACCACCCCCCACACCCCGCCCCTACACAAAGGATCCATCTTTGTTTTTCGTTAATATCATTTTATTTTTCCATTCGAAGCCGGAAGCTTCTGCCTCTTCCTCCCCAGCCCTTTGGGAAATAAAAACTTGAAGAGTCCCTCGTTTTCTTGACATATTGTTCAGGATTTATTTTTCTGTCTATTACAATTTTGTACGTACAAAGACCTTTTTTTTTTTTGAGAGAGAGAGAGAGTCCAAAACATTATCAGTGGGAGATCAAAATTCAGAGAGAGAGTGAGTCCGAAACATATTCAGAGAGATAAAAATTCTGAGAGAGAGAGAGAGAGAGAGAGAGAGAGAGAGAGAGAGAGAGAGAGAGAGAGAGAGAGTCCAAAACATTATTAGTGAGAGATCAAAATTCAGAGAGAGAGAGAGAGAGAGAGAGAGAGTCCGAAACATATTCAGAGAGATAAAAATTCTGTAGAGAGAGAGAGAGAGAGAGAGAGAGAGAGAGAGAGGAGCGAAACATATTCGGAGAGATAAAAATTGAGAGAGAGAGAGAGAGAGAGAGAGAGAGAGAATTACAGGATTAGGATGTCTCAAAGACTTATTAGTCCATCAAAGGAGACATCATGTGCTCTTATATCTCTAAGAGCAGGTTTTACCATTCATTCGCAGTGTTCTAATGATTCTGTCTAGCTTTCTTTTAAAGTCTTCCACACTGTTGCTGTTTACAACTTCTGGTGGCAGTTTATTCCATGTGTCAAATATCTTGTATGTAAAGAAGTTCCCATAATAAGATGTGTTGTATCTCATCAGT
>NC_089752.1:21810500-21815500 GCF_040412425.1 Macrobrachium rosenbergii | reverse complement strand
TACCCTACCCTACCCTAAGCGGAGCAGCTAACAGCATTGACCCCGGGAGCATTCGTTTAACGTCTTCCATCCATCTACGTGGCCTCCTAGTAACTGACCAGGGTCCCGACTATTGTCCTATCTTGAGTGCTATAATTCTTCCAAAGGACAGGGCAATGGGCCTTTGCTGCTCTCCTTATTGCATTTAGCATCAGTTGGAGGTGATTTGAAGCAACGGTTGCGCGCTATGGAAGAGTCTATCGTTTTACCTTCTTCCAGCAGTATTGCATTGAATATAGAATTTAGGCCAAAGGCCAATCATTGGACCTATGAGGTCAATCAGCGCTGAAACGGAAACTGACAGTAAAAGTTTGAAAGGTGTAACAGGAGGAAAACCTCGCAGTTGTACTATGAATCAATTGTTAGGAGAGGGTGGAAAGTCAGATAGAAGAAAGAGAATATGAAAGGAGGTAGAGTAAAAGGAACGAAAGGGGTTGCAGCTAGTGGCCGAAAGCATGCTGCAAAGAACATTAAGTAATGCCTACAGTGCACCGCATGAGGTGCACTGACGGCACTACCCCCTCCCCCCCTACGGAGTTCTTCTTCCAGCAGTAGTGGAGGATTGCACTATGATTTAAAAGGATAAAAAAACATCCTAGTATTGTCATCAAAATATGTTTCGGTCCAGGATAAATACAATGAAGCAACAAAGCGGGGAAGAGTATAACTATTTTCTTTTCAGGAGGTTGTAGCAACCTTCAACCTGTCCTATGAACATGCGTACATAGCAATACTGATTCATATCTGAAATAACTTCAAATTTCATAAAGATGTTACAAAATCAAACGAAGGTGCCTGCCTATCTCTGCTTTATTTTCGGTTACTGTAGAGAACAGTATCATGCAATCAAGATTTGGTCGTCACAAATGCTTACAGCCAAAAGCAGCAACCTGTCCTCAACGAAGTACCATTTCAAATTAACGTATAACATATAAAATGAATTCACAACTAAATCTTTCGTCTATGATCAACAGATGAAAGATGAAATTTCACTAGATGAAAGGTAATGGCATTAGAAGAGTATAATTTCCGTCTGATAATCGGACACAGAGTCGACATAATGTGAAATGTGAAATTTTCCAAGTGGGTTACCGTAACTGCACTTTATAAATTATGCTATTTTTACGATTCCATTCAAATAAGTCCTGAATACCATTGGCAAATCATTTAACACACTCATTCATTCATTCCGGAAATTCATAAAAAAATACATTCACGTATAGCAATTTAGTTTAATAACTGATAGTATTTATTTAACCTAAAAGTCATTGATTACCCATAAGAAATTCGGGGGCAACTAATCCTTCAACAAAATATAGAGAAAGTAAAACTCTCTGTTTCTTTAATGCAGTTAACTGTGATGTCTTCGAGGACTTGAGCGTAACCCTACACTTTTTCCAACACAAATACAGTATCACTACTTTTTCCTTAACTCATTAGATATTAGAAAAATGTCAATGCCCCTCTTTCATGATGCCCAAAGCGATAAACTTCAATGTTCAGTGAAAACTATACTATAACTGATCCGCAATTGTTGATGCAGTTGACTTGCTAACGACAAAAATTGGCTGAACCCGTTATGGAAACGAAAAATACTGATTGTCTTCATTAATTATTGCAAGTTATTTCTACATTCGTTCGATCGACATGTAAAGTAAATGAGGAATTTTATTGAATATATATATATATATATATATATATATATATATATATATATATATATATATATATATATATATATATATATATATATATAATATATATATATAGGATACATATTTGTCTTACATTAAAATGATGACGACAAGGTGGGGCCCTATTTATCTGCGATTGCTTGATTCAGAGGAGAAAAATTTGACCTTCACCCAAAATAAAAAAAAAAAAAGATTGTGTTAACATAATGTTAAACCCATTTATATATTATTATATCTGCCACCTATAGACTACATGAAATTCACTTGCTGTGAAAACGTACCCAAATTGTCCTTGCTCCTTGTAAGTTCTTTTACATACGCTCTCCCTCCTGGCGACAACTGGGAGCCGGAGAGTTGATAATATTTTTGCTTACATTGTCAATTCTCTCCGCCTAATGAGGAGAGTCACGAGGGAGCGAAGCGTTTCAGGTCACATTAACTTTGACATGAAATTCCTCTGACACTTGCCTTGGCACAAGAGGCAGGAAGAGAAGTTAAGTAATTCTCCGGTGAAGTTCAGAGGTGACAAAGAACCGAATTCATATCTCGAATAAGAAGGTGGAGGCGAATTATTTTAAGACGTCAATGGTAGATACACAGACAAAATTATATAAGAGACACTCGAAAGAACAATGCATAGAGAAACAACGACAAAATTTTTTTTTATATAAATCTATATGAAACCATAGGCTAAAACTTGCATAAGGACATTAACAAATTACTAGTTTTGAATTATCTTTTCTTGAAGCGTTGTGCAGTTCGACAACCAAGAAAACTTAGAACGAATAATATGAATACTTTTATGTGTGCCAAGCAGAACATGACATTAAGGTGGCACAATACAGAACGCTCACATATGAAAAGAAATTTAAATACTGCATAATTGAAAATAACATTAAACAATAATAATAATAATAATAATAATAATAATAATAATAATAATAATAATAATAATAATAATAATAATAATAGGTGGACAAACCTAGTTTAGTAGAAATTGGCTAAAGTCATATTAAAAAGGTTCAAAGCAGTTTATTGCAAGTAGATTTTATTGTTGTGTAGATGCTGCAGCAACGTAGGTGGCGTTATGTTAACTTCGTTCTACTATCATGGTCCTATTGATTTTTTGAACTTTTAAACTATACCATCGAAATTGTAAAAGCAAAAAAATTCTTAAAATAATAACAATGATAAATTAGGCGTGGCACTATAATAGACATATGGCTGGCTAAGTAACTAGGGATATAAATGAGTTGTGGTCATTTTACGCAATTAAATAGTTATAGTGACTTACGATAACCCAGTTTAAATATAAAACAGCAGTATACAGTTAGTATTTGATAAAATGTATTTTAACATCGAATACAAGCCACCTGCCAAGAGCTGGTAATTTCACTTTTCGATGCTTGACAGCTCATAAAGTAATCTAAATGAGGCGATAATTATTTCATGATTCTAATAAACTCAACATAATGATGGCGAATGAGTTTGAATATATTTGCCTTAAGTACAAATAATTAACAGGTTCTGCATTAATTCCTCCTGAGAGAATCTTTAGCGATTAGGTTGAAAAACTGAAAATGAACTAAATTTAGAATGATATTAGGACTAATAACCATAATCATTTATTCCTACAAAATGGCGACATCTTTCACGAAATCAGCTTTAATATAGGAGAATTATCCATCCCCAGTAAAACATAAAGCAACACATCTCTCTCTCTCTCTCTCTCTCTCTCCCCTAACCCCAAGAGCGAAAGGCCACACAGGCAAGATTCTTGGGAAGTGATGTCAGCATCTCATTTCCTCGGAGACGAAGTGAAAATGCTTGGGTGCCGACAATAAGCCTTCTGATTACTCGGAGACAAAACTCTCAGACAAATGTGAGGGAATGAAGGAAAGAAAATGAAATTTTCGAATACGCTGATAATTGTGTCTTTTGAGGGTTTATGTATATAGTATATGCGTATGTATGTAATACATACATACATACGTACATATATATATATATATATATATATATATATATATATATATATATATATATATATATATATATATACATATATATATATATATATAGCCTCGATGGCCAGGTCAGATAGAGCAGCAGCTCGGACTTCTTAGAGGTCTGGGTCGCAGGTTCAAATCCGCAGCCGACCGGTCAGAAAGTGGGAGAAAGGGCGCTGGTGACTGTAACAATACATGTACATACACTACCGGGGTCTAAGCGATGAAAGGCAGGGCAGCCGATCGAGACTACAGTCTACCCCAAAGCCAAATCAAAGTCCTTCAAAAGAAGGCATCGAGCTTACCCCATACAAATAGGAAAACAAGCATGTTAAAAGAAGAATATATATATATATATATATATATATATATATATATATATATATATATATATATATATATATATATATATATATATATATATATATATATATATACAGTATATATACGCACCAAAAATCAAACCCACTTACTTAATAATGGTTGGCTCTGCCGACAGAAAAGATAATTCTCTCTGCCATATTAGCTGACTAACGTGGATGAAACATCTGCAAAAACTTGACTAACTGCTTCATATACCTACACAGAAAGCTCATCACCAGTGTACTACATTAGCTTCCTCATACACGGAAATTCAAATCTAGATCTTTAAAACGCACTATATTACCTTCCTTGCTTCACCTATTTCGCCTATCTTCCGCACCATTAAACGTTACATTTACATTCACTCTTCAGTACCTAAATTAATAAATCATTGCCATTCTTGCACCACCCACGCTTAACACTCATTCTGCCAATTCCTTATTTACATTTACTCTCAACCGGTACTGCATCACAGGAAATTATAGGCCATTTCAGATTTCATTTTTTTATCCAACATCCCAGCACCTTCGTATCAGGTTGCCCATTCATCCTTCGAACATCTGTAGCGTAACCTTCTCAATCAAAATTTTGCCATATACGAGTATTTCCCTGTCATGCCGGGCTGTTATGCCCATATGATTCATACATTATATATATATATATATATATATATATATATATATATATATATATATATATATATATATATATATATATATATATACATATATATATATATATATATATATATATATATATATATATATATATATATATATATATATATATATATATATATATATATCTACACATACATACACATATATGTGTACAAACACACACTGCACAATCCCCTCATTACACACATTATATATATATATATATATATATATAT
>NC_089752.1:21795500-21805500 GCF_040412425.1 Macrobrachium rosenbergii | reverse complement strand
CAGACAATAGTTTTCTTTTACAGAAAACTAAAAATCGGTGCTAATGTGACTTTAAGAACGAAAACGCAACAATAAAACGTTCTCGTAAATAACTCTCCCATGTTATTCATGTGATGAATTTTATGCAAATCAAAATGTTATAATACCGGAGAAAAGAAATTAACAGGTTAAAAAATGTAAAAGATATGCAGAAAGAGACACTAAAAATGGACCTAGTCTTGTTAAAAGCCTTTATAAACGAATGAAATTTAATAAATGAAAGTTTAGTTAAGAATGCAAATTTCAGTCAGGAGTGTATAAACTCGGACACCATTTTTTACAAAAGAAATAAGTAAGCTGTATAAAATTTAAGTGTGGCAAGGACTGGTCCAGAGGGTAAATAAATAGAGAAACAATCCACTTTATGCATCCCTTATAATCAATGTTTCTGAAAAACATTCTTATTCTGTCAGAAACACTTCAATTATTTCTTTCAGGTGTCAACAGAATTTTTAACCGTCGGTAGGTTCACATGTAACATCCTCTGTGCTTTAACGTAAATAATTCTTCTATGTACCGGTCTTTTGGTAATGTCTAAAAGGACGAAACCGGTCGGAATCATATCTTCTGTTGCACTAACCATTAAGGAAAAACATTATATATAAACGAGCGTAACGCGCTTATAGTCAACAGTATCTTGCACACACACACACGAACACAAACACACCCACACCACCCACACACATATATAAGTGTGCATATATATATATATATATATATATATATATATATATATATATATATATATATATATATATATATATATATATATATATATATATATATATGCACACATAACTGCATATATTTTTTCGATGGGATATTTCAATAATGTGGGAATCTGCCGGCAACCTAGATTCGAGCTATCTTGGTGGACTAGCTACTGGGTACGTAATTTACTGTTTACGTTAATGCAGTGAGACAAATTGTTTTCCACGAAACGGGCTAAATCCGTTTGCCCAGGAATGATGCCACACTCCTGGTAGTGAGAGGCAGGTAACAGAAAGCCTAAGGTGGTTAGATATATATATATATATATATATATATATAAATATATATATATATATATATATATATATATATATATATATATATATATATATATATATATAGGTCTGTATCGAAGGACGACATTTCATGGGAGTGGCATAACAAAGAAGTGAAATAAATACCGTATTGAATGGGTGACAGTTTATTTGAGTGGCCTAGAATGAAGTGACAAAGTAACCAAAAATTATAAAAATGATTAAGTTATTATGATCTCACTTAAAAATTCAGAACCACTGAATTGTTAACATACTTTAAATATTGGTTGGATGGATATGTCACTCCTTTGAAATTTATATCTGAGGTGTCACTCCTTCATGTCACTACATGTCACTCCTTTGAACTGCCTATACAAAGGATATATATATATATATATATATATATATATATATATATATATATATATATATATATATATATATATATATATATATATATATATATACATATATATATATATATATATATATATATATATATATATATATATATATATATATATATATATATATATATATATATATATATATATATATATATATACGTAGCACAACCTTTAATCCGAATCAGCTTTCAGAAGAATATGACAGGGAATTTCTGGTTCACGCAAAACCAAATAACAATCCCTAACGACAACAAAGCAAAATACTAAAATGCATGGATCCAGACATAGTTTAATTTACATTAGGGAAGCTAAAACGAGGAAAAGGCACGAAAAATAAATGGCTTGATCAAAACAGCGGGGCGAAATCACAATAAATATTCTTAGCAGAGGAGTTTAAAAGTCATGAAGTCCGCTCTGCTCTAATTTTCTCGCGCCTTTTATTTTCATGCATAATATATTCGCTTCAAAAAAGAGCTGGAATTTTTCACGAGATTATATTTTCGACTTCACTCGATTTTCGTAGCAGGTTCAAATGTCATTCATTTTACGGAGCGAGTGGATTATTTAAAGAATTTTTCTAGATATTTTATTTAATCGAATGATTTTAACTAATACTGATAAAAATATGTTTAATCACTAGTGTTTTCAACGATTAGTATTGTATGAGGTTTTCTGAAATCATTTACCTAATACTGATCTCACAATAAGGGTAGCTTTTCTAAAACGGAAATATAGCAATCGTGATATTTATGAAACACATGTGTAAGTGCAGACGACAATTTTACTTTAATAACAAAAATAAATATACTCATACAAATGCATAGCTCCCACTACAGACGCAAACACGCACATACTGTGTGTGTGTAAGTATATATATATATTATATATATATATATATATATATATATATATATATATATATATATATATATATATATATATATATATATATATATATATACATAAATACATATATAAATATATATATATATATATATATATATATATATATATATATATATATATATATATATATATATATATATATATATATATATATATATAAAACATGTATAACGTGAAAAGAGAGAGAGAGAGAGAGAGAGGGAGAGAGAGAGAGGAGGAACTCGCAAAAATTTCCCTTATAACATTTCCAGTTTTATTGAACAGTATAACGCAGGAAACTGTCAGTTAGAATGGGATAAATTTACGAACTGAAACGTAATGCTTTGCCCCTTGTCAAAATCAAGTTTTATAACTGCGAGGAAAGTGAAAAGAAAAAAGAAATAGGTTATTAAGAGGACTGGGGAAAAATATAAATTTTCTCTAATAAGAATTTCGCAAGAGAACAGCTTCGGTGCAGGAGAATTGCGAGGAAAGGATGCAAATAAGTCACTGATTAATGAGACTTGAAAGGAAACTTTTAATTATAATCCAGAGAAAGAAGACAGGGGAATTGCTCATCGATAATTGCATCTCTGTTATGGGCGATATGACGAAGTTAATAAAATTAAAAGAATTTTCAGGAAAGGATGGAGAGGTTTACCTTTAAATAGGAAAGCTTTGTGCATGTTCCCTCCATAAATCCTTATTGAGCTGTTCAGTATCGTAATGACCGTATTGGTTTAGTTCAGACAAATTTATGTACCACGGCGAAGGACGTAGAAACCTACAGCGTCGAGGTACTTTACCTACACGAAGGTCTACATATGACCAACACCACTTTTACTTATCGATTATCGAGCTTAATTTATTTGCTACAAATGGACTTCCGTTAGATCCTCCATCGTTAGAGAGAGAGAGAGAGAGAGAGAGAGAGAGAGAGAGAGAGAGAGAGACTTTTTCATAAGAATACAAGACAGGGAATGCCCATATATATTTATATATTTAAATAACCTACTTTTTCTGATCCTTTATATGATGCTCACTCGAAAGAAGACTGGCAGACGATATCCATGTTGTTAACAAATTTCCAATGAATAATAATACTAATAATATAATATCTGCAAAAAATATTATTTGATTTTAGAGAAAAAACAACTCTATTCCCCAAATAGCAAAAACAATTTCACTGTTTCTCAACATGTAAACATAACTTGGTTGTAACAAGAAAATGAACAGATGTTTTTGGAAATGTAAATAAATAATACAGTAAGTAAATGTAGCAAGGGTCCAGGTAGTACTGAAAATAAAACTTAGTGGTCGAAAAAGCAAATACATGATCAAAAGCATGCTTAATTTGCATAACATTTATATACTAAATGGACTCTAGCAGCTTTATTTTTACATGATTATCTTCAAGTTATAGCAATATATATGTATGTATGTATGTATATATATATATATATATATATATATATATATATATATATATATATATATATATATATATATATATATATATATATATATATATATATATATATATATATATATATATATATATATATATATATATATATATATATATATAATGCATATATATATATATATATATATATATATATATATATATATATATATATATATATATATATATATATATATATATATATATATATATATATATATATATATATATATATATATATATATATATATTATATGCATGTATAGGTGTACTTCTTCATAAGAGTTCATATGTTTACATTTGAACTCATATGTGAACCCTCATGTATTCTTATTTTCCATTCATTTCGGTCTTTTATTTTTATCAGTAATATCACACAGGATCAAGTCTTCCTGTGGGTCATATTGTTCACAATTCAAGGCTAATATTGAAGCAAGTATTATAATATACTTTACATCCTCTAAGGAATAATAACCCTTATTATTATTATTATTATTATTATTATTATTATTATTATTATTATTATTATTATTATTATTATTATTATAAGAGTCGTAATAGCAAATGGACGAATTAGAATTAATGGTATATAATGTGGTAAAAATTTTTAAACGCTTTCATATTTTTCGCACCACATCTCTGTCCCCTGACTCCCATCAGACGCATCCATCTGAAGGCCGCCGCATCCCTTTCCTCGTTTCTTCCCTAACTTTTCCCCTATTTATCCCCTTTAGGAGGTTAATAAATGGGCCACCACCAGCGAAAGGGCGCTAAAAGATGGTGGCGCGGCCAAGAATCCTAGGGCGAAGAAAAGATCATTCTTCCCCACATGATTTATGTCCAATTTAAGGGTCCGGGTGATTCGTAAACTGATCGCCTCGACATCGATCAATACCGGAAGGGAAATGTATTAATTTTCGATAGCTGGGATGGCGAGGCGCGGGTCTCCTCTAATAGATATATTGGCACGTTTTCAAAAACGGTGGATGACTTTTTTTTTTTTTTTTCTTTTTTACGAGATGGACTATCTTGCAATTTTTTTTACTTTTTTGTTTTCGTTTTTAGGGG
This sequence comes from Macrobrachium rosenbergii, assembly GCF_040412425.1. Taxonomy (NCBI): domain Eukaryota; kingdom Metazoa; phylum Arthropoda; class Malacostraca; order Decapoda; family Palaemonidae; genus Macrobrachium; species Macrobrachium rosenbergii. Next base: position 21,800,611 of record NC_089752.1, on the reverse strand, counting down.
TCTTTACATGATGCCATATCGAAACTGAAAGCGATGGTACTCTCTGATTTCAGGAACCATCCGCAGTTTCTAAATTCAGTTTCAATTGTTTTTTTTATATATATATTCTCCATTTATATCCCTGGTATATCTAAAAACACAATTACCAGAAACTCTAAAGTGGAAAAAAAGTTAAACATTTTCTGTAGTGAAAGAAAAATTCCATACGTTCCATTCCAAAAAAAAATTACAGACTAATATATTCTACCTCAATCAAAAATTCCAGACCCTATAAAAGGAATAGAGTTTATATGCACTAAAGTTATCAAAATTCCCTGACTCTATAGTGAACAAAAATACCATGCTCTCTATAGTGAACAAAAATCCCATTCGCTGTATAGTAGAAAATATGCTAGGGATTTTATAGCATAAATATACAATGTATCTGAGACGAAATTTTACAATTTTAGTTTTCCGTAAAAGAAAACTATTGTGACGTCTTTGTCTGTCCGTCCTCACTTTTTCTGTCCGCCCTCAGGTCTTAAAAAGTTCTGAGGCTAGAGGGCTGTAAATTGGTATGTTGACCATCCATCCTCCAATTCTCAACCATACTAAATTGCAACGCTCCAGCCTCAGTAGTTTTTATTTTATTTAAAGTTAATGTTAGCCATAATTGTACTTCTAGCACCGATATAGGTACCAACACATGCCACCACCGGACCGTGGCTAAGTTTCATGGGCCGCGGCTAAGAATTTCAAGGGCCGTGTCTAAGGCCACCACCGGACCGTGGCTGAGTTTCATGGGCCGTGGCGGAAAGTTTCATACAGCATTATGCGCTGTACAGAAAACTCGATTGCGCCGAAGAAAATTCGGCGCATTTTTTACTGGTTTTTATTGTACACAAAAATCCAGTTTTATGCACGATAAAAAGACTGAGAGTTTTCATCTGAAATACACTGTAAATTTATAATATAAAAGGCCTGAGATATTTTCTACTGTAAAGAGGATGGTTTTTTTTTTCACTATAGAGAACATGGAATTTTTGTTCACAATAGAGTCAGAAATTTTTGACTATACTGACCATAAATTCTATCCAGTGTAAAGGGTCTGGAATTTTTGCTTGCCGTAAAATATATTAGTTTGTGATTTTTATTCGTCATGGAAAGCATGGAATTTTTCTTTATAATGGGTGATGATACCAAACGGTCTATATTTCTAAAAAAAAAAAACAGTTATCCTAATAGCGAACAACAACACCAGCCTATCTATGATAAAAAAAAGAAAATCCCAGACTCCACAGTGAACTCCTCGAATCCCCAACAGTGAACAAAACCCACCGATTTTCTTGCTCGAAGTCTTACTGATTTCCTTGGTTCCGATAGGAATCGTCGCATTTGTCTTCCACAGACGTTATCACAATCTTTACAGGGTAGTTAGTAAACGCCTGATTCAGCTGCTATTTGTTTTCCTCCATTTTTCGAATTCGGGAAGATAACGATAAGAAAACTCCCCGTAGTTCGTGAATAATAGTAGACGAATGGGTTCTCTGATATGAAGTGGTCGCAACCTGTAAGTTTCATAGGGTATTAAAAGATTTTTGTTTTCTTTTATAAATTCTGTTTAGCAAACGTATTGGTTGCGCTTTATAAATGAATTTCTTTATCGTATATTCCGTTAAATTTAATCAAAGGAAACAATCAAAAATTTATAATCCCTATCTATTTCCAGTTTAGATGATTAATCCTCAGACATATTGGTGCAAAACAAAGGAAAATTAATCACCTGTTCCATACGCCTATTAAAACAAAAGTTCTTCATAAATATGATAAAAAGTTAAGCAATCATAATCCATGCGAATTTATTTATATATACACTGTATATTGTAACATAATGCGGCAAATTCTGTAAAACACTCACGCAGACTAACACAGAATATATCTATATCTATCTGTCCATTGAACTATATCTTCTTCTGTCTATCATTCATCTACCTATCTATCTATTTATCTATTCATCTACATATATATATATATATATATATATATATATATATATATATATATATATATATATATATATATATATATATATGTGTGTGTGTGTGTGTGTGTGTGTGTGTGTGTGTTACATACACTTTTCCATGTTTTCCCTCCTCCTCATTTATCTAACACACACATAGTTATATATATATATATATATATATATATATATATATATATATATATATATATATATATATATATACATGTACATATATGTATATATATAGTGTATAAAAGTCACTTTTTACTCTCCCTGATTGGAATAACGAAAAAAAAAAAAATTCGACAGAGGATCACTCTGTACTATTCTGTTTCTCACGAAACAAATCATTTCACTAACAACAGATTTATTCTCAACGTCAACGTAAAATGTAGTGTTGACCGAACAGCGAGTATTCCTCTCCGTCATCGTTCCCATTTCCGCATCAAAAAGCTTAACTTTTCTCAATTTCTAAAAATCTCCCGGGGCTTTAACGACGTAACCGGACCCCCTAAACTGAGATAATGAAGTGTCGGATAACCAATGAATTTATCGATAATCTATCAACTGAGCACTAAGTCCATCAATACTTGTTTTTCTTTTCTGGAATGGGGATTTTCCATTCTTTTCCTGAGTTGGTAATGGTGGGGTTGTAGGGTGGGGAGCGGATGTTGAGGGAAATTCATGTATGTTAATTTGCGTGTATATACACATACATTTATATTCAAAATGTAACATGTAATGAACTTATTTATATTTATGCACTCGTAATGATCAGGTATACATTCATAAAATATTAGCATATACACCGCACTCGGACAAAAAAAAAAAAAAAACATTTTCTCTTAATTTTCACGAATGTAGACTGAATTTTGCTAGAGCTATACATATATAAATGTGTAGGTGTGTGTGAGCAGTCTTAACCCAGACGTTTTACATGATTTTACGGTTATTTAACGTTCATTAATGTAATCCGTGTTGTCAAGGACAGGCAACAACATGTGATATCAAAATAAGAAATCTTGCCTTCCACTAGCTTCATAAAGCTCTACCGATTATCTGGTCTAATGAATCTTTCTGGTCTAATGAGTTGAAATCTAAGATAAACGAATTATTCTGGATAAAGATTTCGAAATCGTAGATTACAGCGTTATGAGTTTCACGCACAGATTTTTTTTTAACCTCAGATCGTAACAAAGAGAGATTGGTTGTGCAGAAATTAATTTGTTAACTGATAAGAACTGCAATTGCAATGAACGTTATGCAGAACATGACTGCAATCAATGTCATGTAGAACAGCTTAAAATAAATGCCATGCAGAATGTGCTTACAGTTAATGCTAGGTAGAACATGCTTTCATTCAGTAATGGACTACTAGCTGGCTTGAACTTGAATTATCAAACTGATGCCATCTTAGAAAAGATACCCTGAGTCGGACAGTCGGCCAACTACGTATTTTTGGAGTAAACGCAATACACAGCAAGGCAAATTAATTCTATTAACTCAGCTAAAGTTAATTTTGAGTTATTGCAACAACAAACTCCACTAAATCAATTTAGCATTGTTTTGCGAAACAGGGTGTTGTTTCTTTTACGTATGTGGATTACGCTACGTAAATAAACTTCCGTAACAAAGAGCAGTGTGAGAAAAAAATTTGTTGACATAGTTCAAGATTTGCAGATTAGAGTGACACATTTACAGAATAAAGCAGATTTGCCCAGGTATCGACAAGTTTGTAAATGAATCGGCTTACGCGGCCTTAAATCAATGATTAATAATAAAGTCTGTAGTAGCCTATTAAACCTAATTTCTTAATATCGGGATGATGATGACAGATGAATTGTCTAAAATACCTCATAGTATATAGACAGACTATCTTTACGGAGACTACCCAAGAGAAGGTTTTAGGATTACTTACATCTCATAAAACAGCGTAATCTGCTTGGAAATGGAACTTAAAGACAATTAATGTCTTTTTCTTAAAAGAATCCAGATTTTTAAGACTAGATTTACCTGTAATTACTTGCAAACCTTTTCTTGAAATAATCACATATTTTAGATTTGTTTTTCAACTCAGAAACCTTGACGATTACTGTGCATGTGCTACGATTTTTAACGGGTACACAAATGGAATTTAAGTTTAAAAGACTTAGTGAATTATACCCCTGACCTTACATACTCAAGATTAAGTTCCCTTTTTTATTAGCACAGCATTGTGGCCGTCCTGGAGATGTTCAAATTATTTATAAAAAAATAACCATTATGTAATTGTTTACCAATCATAATATTGATAAAACCCTTATATAGCCAAAACCACAGCATTATTCGGAAATGTTTTAAATGACTGAATAACACATTGCACGTAAAATGCTATCATTCATAGAACAATAATGTACATTTTCTTGGAGGAAACTAACATTTACAATGCTTCATACTTTCTAACTTGAACTTGTTACTTGTCAAAATATTTTATTTATGACAAGACTCATTAATAAAGATGATGAGACAAGTAATTCATATATGTATTTAAACGAAGATACTTTAAAATAATATCCCATACCTTAGAATTACATGCACATCAGTAATTACGTGTATTATGCAAATGAAATAATTGGCAAACCATGCAGCTTTGTATCATTAAGTGGAAAACTCGCTTACAGAAATGGCAATTATTGATTACCGGAAGCTGTAATTACCAGACACAGAGATTAAAATATTTATCTTAAAATGAACGTAGATTAAACGACTCTCAAAGACCAAGTTGGAGAGAATAACAGACGCGGCTGTGAACAGAAAAAAGACATGAAACATATGTTAACACTTCCAAGGTTATTGTTTCGTTAATATCGCATTTGCTGCAGTGGGCCAGAACTGCATTTTATATTCACTGACATCTGACCTTAAGTCCTTAGCTCACCCTCAGTCTTCTCTTTCTCTCTCTCTCTCTCTCTCTCTGTGTATATATATATATATATATACATATATATATATATATATATATATATATATATATATATATATATATATATATATATATATATATATATATATATATATATATATATATATATATATGGGTTTATGCATGTTGTTCTGGTTGATGAAGAGA
>NC_089752.1:21785500-21793000 GCF_040412425.1 Macrobrachium rosenbergii | reverse complement strand
ATCTAGATTTTTGGTATTAAAATTACTTGCAACAGTTAAAATGTTTTCTATTCAGACTTCATTACTTCTAAATTTATCATCTAGGACGACATGGGATAGTGCAGAGTTTCTTCCATGGTACTGTACTTATAACAGTTTAGTGAGATAAGCTTCTTATTTAAATTCTTCAGTGTTTAAAGAAAGCATGAGATGAAACCAACTCAGCAAAATATTTGTGCAAAAAATTGTTCCAGGACTCTATCATAAAGAAATAATTTTCTTGCACAAATATTTACTGATAATTATTTCATCTCATGTTTCTTTAAAACACTATAAGAATTTAAAATAAATATCTCAATTCTGTTATAAGTATTACAAATCAGAAGAAACTTATGCAGCTATCCCATACGTCCTAGACGATAAATTTAGAAGTAATCTGAAGTCTGCAATAGCTGTTCATTTTAACATGTTGCAAGTAATTTTAATACCAAAATCCACTTACAATAGGGTCCTTTAAATTTAAGGATAGAATCTGCCCAATATGCAATCGTCGATCGTATATAAATATCTTGCCCCAGATGTAATTTGGGACTTACGTGGATCGACTAAACGATTGCTGAGGGTCAGAGCAGATTCACATAAAGGTGTTAGTCATTGTACTGGTTGCAGATTGTCCAATCCAGAAGCTTGAATAAACTTTCGTCGCGGGTTCGTGTCCCTAATGATTCCAATTCATTTATCACTTATAAATTCCTCGGCGACAATTCTCCAACGGAGATATACCGAGGTAATGAATTTCGATATTGTTGACATTTGTAGCTTCATGATTATATATATACACATATATATATATATATATATATATATATATATATATATATATATATATATATATATATATATATATATATATATCCAATACAGCAGGAAGGACGCGTGCTTGAGAATATCAAAGTCCACGTCGGAAGGTGAATGAAAAACCAGGACCTTGTTACCCTCCATATTTTATTAGAACTTTGTAAAAATAAAGCAAAAAGTCATATTACAATCCAACCAGTATTAACAATTAACTTAAGAATATTCTCTGTTTACTATTTCATCCTAATTTCATTCCTGCAGTGCCCATTTTAAAAACTATTGATATTAACTTAGTATTTAAATATAATAATATTCTGAGAAATAAACTAATTAAGAATAGCCCACCAAATTCAAACAATATTGTATACAGTATTCCTTGTAAAGAATGTAATAAGATTTATATTGGTCAAACATCTAAAGGACTAAAAGTATGAAGCTCCCAACACAAATATGCCATTTCAAGAGGCTTATCAAATAATGGCATTGTGAATCATTGGCTTAAGACAGGCCATGGGATGAACTGAGATAAGTCAACGGTCATCTACAAGGTCAACGACCATCGAAAAACAAATCTGCTGAGACTGTCTTCATTGGAAGCTTATTTCCACCAGGAATGTTAATCTCCACCTGGATTATCCTCGATCCTTTGTCCCTGTCTTTTATATTTAAAGAACACGCTGCCCAGATTAACAAACTGCAACCCCGCCCCAACCTTCTGTTTTTGTATATAAACCTCTGTCAACTTCTTTTGTATTCAGTGTGAACTTGAAAATGTAGAATAAACTACGAAAGCACTTGTTCAAAGTCCAGTTTTCATTCACCTTGACGTGATATATATATATATATATATATATATATATATATATATATATATATATATATATATATATATATATATATATATATATATATATTTTAAGAGAGTCAGAAGGAACTGTTATGTACGACGTGCAACTGCCCTCAAACTGCTGCCGTCCTCAGAAGCAAACGATGGGCCGTGACAGCTGCGCTCCCCGGAGGTTCAGACCTGAAGGCGTCAAGAATTATGTAGGACGCATTTATGGTAAATGGAGTTCTGAGGTCTCGGGGTTTCCTCTTAATTGCGACACTCGGCGAGATGATAATGCTGCCGAGGATTCACCTGACGTAATCCTCCGCGCGCGATGGAGCTGTCAAGTGTGATGAAGAACTAATTAGCAGAAAAGCACCTGCCTCCTAAGTAGGTAAACACGACAACACCTCTCAGTGCGAGCATCTACTTTCACATATGCACGCTCATACGTAACAGATAAATGTGTGTGTATATATACATATATATATATGTATATAAAATATATGTATGTATATATATATATATATATATATATATATATATATATATATATATATATATATATATATATATATATATATATATATATATATATATATTATACATATATATATATATATATATATATATATATATATATATATATATATATATATATATATATATATATATATATATATATATATATATACACAATAAAATTTAATTAAGAATTATAAATCAGTTCAATCAGAACACATATGTCAATGCAACTGATCAATATCATATAAATAAACGTCAGCTCTCGAAAAGATCTAACAGATACATAAGTGATGCTGAAAGTTGCAATCATATTTTTCTCTCCACTTCAGAAGTCAGCGATGAGTGTGTGCTCACGGGCTGTCAGACTTAAACCATAATTCCATATGGCAACTTCCGAACAGTTTAATTTATTTTTAACTGTAAGTCACTTTGTACCTGGTACAGTATATGAGTGCTGAAATTTGCCAAAATGCACATTTGACCAAAGGACGAATGGGAAAATAAGCCGCAAGAAAAGCAGAGTCAACGTTGTACTTTCAATAAATTTGGTTAAAATGTCAGTTTTGTTCTTCTATTAACCCTTTCGCATACCGATGATGTATATGATCGTCATCGAAATTTAAGTCCTTCGCTTAAGATGACGTATCCAAACGTCAAAAAAAGAGGTTACTTATATAATATGCAATCAGCTGCAAAATGAAACCAAATTGTGCGGTCTGCCTTGAACACTGTCGGAGACAGGCGTCTTTGAACAAATGTAATAAATATTTTTACGCTTACCGTTCGAGTTACTGCTATTGCCCACAGACGTAAGTTAAGTATACCTACCACTGAGCTGATTAACAGCTCTCCTAGGGCTGGCCCGAAGGATTAGACTTATTTTACGTAGCTAAGAACCAACTGGCTACCTAGCAACGGGATCTAGCAATACATAACAAATAATGAGAGAGAGAGAGAGAGAGAGATGGAAATCTGAACAGCTTTCATTGAATTATGCATATGCGGTAGAGCCGACCGCAGGCCTCTACCATTTGAAATATTTACCACTGACCTTTGCTTTCCCAGAGTGATTTTCTTTCGTCAGCCCATCACGATAACCCTCCCACACAAAAGTCTATCCCGGTTTCCCAGACGGGAAGAGGTGCATTCGCTTCCGAGCACAAAGCGCATCAGAGCCTCATAGAAATTCGGAAATTCACGTCTGGAACCACTGTTCGTTGTGAGGTATTCACTACAGAAAATCCCTCATCCGTCAAGGTCTGAGGACGGAGCTTGTGAGGCCGACACCCACACTTCCTTCGCTTGATGTATTCGCCTTATTTCTTTCCCTTCCTTTATTTTTATTTTCTCTCTTTTTTTCTCGGTGAATGTTGCATGAATGATACCGAGTGCTAAAGAAATATCTTCAAGTCATTCCTTTAAAGAAATCTAAAAATGTCTAACACGAATTCTGTGACATTCCTCGAACCATCTGGTTCTGTTTCTATGTAAATTATAAAGCGTCCTTCTCGTGAACATGGTGTGTGTGTCAGTGCAGGAAATCTTTTAATAACAGAACACGGAGCCTACCTTAAAATAATAATTAACTTCATTGCACACGTAGAAAAAATAGTTTCTAGAATTTTGTGAACTCAGTTTCGACCAACCATTTTGAGATCAGAGCTGTTACAGTCTGTAATAGGATATGATCGTCGCCTATACGACAACGCCCAGGTAATCCTATCGATTACCATGAAAATGAAGTAAGGTTAACTTTCCCGACTCAGGAAATTTCAACACTTAACGCATATGAGAGTGGCCTTGACAGCTATAAGCGAAATGCCCTCACAGATATGTAACAACATAATACATAATAACCTGATATATATAAAGAAATAATCAAATATACCACTTATGATCTGGGGTGTCCATTTCGTCTAGAAAGTGCTGGGCATAAGGTGATGGATATAATATGTCACTCAGGCGAAAACAGAACAGCAGGCTTTGCTCCAAAGCAATCGACTATTACTTTAATGCAAAGCATCACTGTTTTCTTTCTGCCTGTTTGTGAATGTCCTTTCATTCCCCCATTTCAAAAATGTATCTCTCATCAACCTGGAGTTACATAAACGTGATTCCTCACTATTGAAAATAAACATGTATATGGCAGCAGAATTCCACGGGCTATAAGCGATCAAACACTGTTTATAAATGCAGCGATCAGAATCGGAGGGTTCACCCTTGACTGGAGGCCTGTCTCGATTTCGTTCGTGTGTCGTAACAAACTTTCCCAACAGTGCATCAAATTTAGTTTACTAGAGCAAGGCACGTAGGTCGATAGTCACCTTTTCTTCATTTTGGCGAAATTTTTGTACTACTTTTGTCAACATTCACAATAGCATCAAACGAACATTACCGTCGAATAGTAAAACATGTATCGATTTTAATATTTATGAATTACGCAACATTCCCTTTTTTTCAGACATGGATCTTATGAGATTACTGAACGAATGTAAACACATATAAAAGTAGATTTTTAATAGCAGTTGAAACTACTTGCCGTGCCCTATCATTCATTCTCTATGATATGAACAAACATGCACAATATGAATATTTGTGCACTGCTGAATACCTGATTGGCAAAGCAGTAGAGCACTTCTAAAAATTTTCTATCAATGATTGTGTATGTATATATATATATATATATATATATATATATATATATATATATATGTATATATATACAGTAGTATTATAGTGTATATTATATGTATATATACACATATATATTTATATGGATACATGAACTCTAGGTGATCGGGACAAGTCTCTAGGTATATCGAAGACTGCGACAACTTTACTATGGCTATAAAACAAACCTTTTCGTTTAATTAAATATACTATATTAACAAAATATATATGCCTAAACTTTACTTAATTTTAGTTAATTAACTAAAATCAACTAACAAATGTTTTACACTGTTATTATACTAAAACTCTAGGTGATCGGGACAATTCCTTTCGAATATATGTAACTTTAGAGGATACAATTATGAATTACCAAACGAATTGAAAATTTTTTAAACAAATCCCTAACCAGGTTTCCTCTCTCTCTTCTCTCTCTCTCTCTGTAATTCTCTCTCTACCGAACTCTCTCTCTCTCTCTCTCTCTCTCTCTCTCTCTGACAGCAGCGGGATGAAGTTGGAATGGTATCGAGAGGCCATTGTGCTGGAAGTGGGCTTTGGAGTTTTAGATACCATCAAGGCGAGAGAGAACTTCCAGGTCGCAGCGACTTGGTCATTTACCCAAAATTACGAAATTAAACGCTGATGGCACAAACTCACGGCCTACGGGAGGCATCTCACTGGTACGAGCACACTTATGAAGCCTTGAATTTGTAAGTATCACTTCTAGAATGATAATGAAAACTCCCTGAATATGATATTCATACTTTAACGATGAGAATTTAACAAAACACTGGTTAGTTTTTCGTTGAGGGGTTTTGATATGTTACGTTAAGTGTTGTTTTGTGGGTTTCACGTAATATGCAAAGGATAAAATATGTAACATGCAATAACACTTAGGATTTCTTACCTATACACACACAAACAGACATGCACTTATTAAAGAAGGATGCTGTATTTGTACAAAAGGTTGAAGGAGACTTAAAACGTATGTTTTGAAGCGAAACGTGGATGTTAAAAGAGAGAGAAAAAAGACGATGCTGTTTAGAATAATATATACAACAGACTTGACGTTAGAGGAACTAAAAGTTTGAGAAATTCTGAGATACAGAGATGTAGTGGTTATAAGGTTAACACTGGTGAAAGATTGGCTCATTGTGCTTTGAGATGGTTTGGTCATGTGGAAAGAAAAGAAGTGAGAAGCTGATGAAAAGTTTCTTTGAATAAAAGGGTATGAAGAGAAGATGACAGAAAGACTAAGAAGTGACGGATAGTTTGAAAGAAGCCTTTGAAAGCAAGGCCCCTTGCACGCAGGAAATGTGAGAGTGAGTGCGAGACAAAGGTGAGTGGTGCAGTGCGTGTAACGGTGTTTGATCCATTGCTGACTTGCGTTTTGCACAGATGCATGATGCAGCTAATGCTGTGGAAGTTTCTTCACAAGGAAATAACCATCGAATTTCTAAATTTGTCTACTTTATTAAGAAAAAAAATTTGTAAGAGCAAATCATAACCGTTTATTAAATATAAATAATACACACACACATACACACACACACACACACACACACACACACACATATATATATATATATATATATATATATATATATATATATATATATATATATATATATATATATATATATATATATATTATATATACATATGGAGAGAGAGAGAGAGAGAGTGGGGTGTGTTATAGCAAAATATTGATTGTCAACAAAGAAGTATAGCTTTAGATATAGATTATGTCTTGGCATTCCATGCAGGCAAAGCTTAACAAACGATATGAGGTGGTGGGAGGCGCCCTCATGGAATATTTAGCCGAGTGAGAGAAGGGTAAGAATAACTTACGGGGAATGTGGTTAGCTAATTATTAAGTATCGCTTAACCTCCCACCTTATCAGAAAGAGGTATATGTTGGAGAGAGAGAGAGAGAGAGAGAGAGAGAGAGAGAGAGAGAGAGAGAGAGAGAGAGAGAGAGAGAGAGATTCCATACAGGAAATTTCATGTAGAATAAAAATAAAATCAGTATTCGAAATGAACGAAGTAGATGAAGAAAACTACACACGCCAGCATCACAAGCGTACATGCAACGTATGTAAAAAAACACCCACCACACACACACAAACACAAACGCACACACATATATATTTATATATTTATATTTATATATAATATATACATATTATGTATCTGTGTGTATGATATAATCACGATGGGAAAGCACATCTACCCAAACCAGGATTAGTCTTATTTTTCATTATGTTGATACAAACTCAACAAGACATAGATTTCGAATCCTGGTCATGGCAGATGTGCTTGCTATAAAGAGATCACTTTGGATACAATTTATTCTCAAGATAAAGAGAATTCGATATCATTTAGCTATTTGTGGCTGAAGCCAAAACCTTTCAGTTCTTAGCAAGTCTTCTGGGATGTGGTTGCCAGTCCAGTGCTATTTTTAACCTTGAAAGCGACCTTCTTCTGCTAGGGAACTAATTCATTACTTAGGCTACAAAGGTACTATGGCTTTTAACTATGCGTGAACATCAGCATTTTGGCACCAAGGAGTTGAATACTGGGCTCTTATTTGGTACATGAAAATAAAGCCAATCACCTCACGACTTCTTTCTTTTCTTCAC
>NC_089752.1:21778000-21783000 GCF_040412425.1 Macrobrachium rosenbergii | reverse complement strand
TACTAAACGAAACACTTCAGATTTTAGCACCTACGGCAAATGTTGCCAAACAGATTACTTTCAATGTAATCCGGTGGTGGTTGATTGGCCACTTTCGCCAGCCCGGATCCTCGCCCGAAGTGCAGTAAGGCGTTAATGGAATTGAGAGGCCTAGTGTGGACCAGCAAATTCAAACAGCCAACCGACATGACTATTTAATATGTTGAAATGTAAATGAAGAATAGATAGTTACAAGCCTGTACAGAAGTCAAAGACCTTTTCTGGTACATATAAGTAGAATTATTATGAGTTGAAGATATGAAGGTAAGAAACCCTCTCTCAAGCGTGTTTGTTAAAGAGAATGGCAGCATCAGTGGAACGACGAAGAAGATTCTACACACGAGAATACGACAAATACTGATTTCCAGATTCTGCAATTTGAAAATTCTACGGCGATCAGACGCCATTTTTAACTTCCATATGTGATAAAATTTATTTCAAGAAACCAATTCCTTATCCAGATTATGAACATCAGCCAGTTATTAGCAAATATCAGCCCTGATGAGGAGGAAATAATAAGAAGAGTTGAAGATAGTTATGGACAAAGGGCCCAACTTACTCAAGTAACTGAAAGCATACCTTCAGCGAGTTTCTCTCATCGGAGGCAATAAATGAAATGGTAAACATATCAAAGCGCCTGAATAAATGCACCCTGGGGCATATGACGAGACTAAGCAGATTACCAATACTCATGTTTGAACGTCATTACTTATACAGTAGCAGAGGCTAATTACCACGCCAATTATCATCTCATTAGAAAAACACAACTGAGGGGGCGTCGATAACAAAATGACTGAAATATGAAAATTATTACCTACAATAAACATAAGCACATAAGAACCGAGTTCAAACTAGTAAAATCAATAAAACTAGTTACATTGCATGTGTTAAAGTCAACATTGAGGCTAATTTATTCTTTGACCATGACCATTAACTACAGTATATTACCAATGTGTCTAAATACTTTTATCTCCCAGTTAAGGAGCATTATCATCATCATTACTATTAAGGTTACTTTATAGATTAATCTTTTAACCTATATAATCTTTCAACCTCTATAAACTAAAAACCTTAACAAATCTAAAACTCTTTTTCTCATAGTAAATGATATAAGTAACTAAAGGAGAAAAATAGAAGATATTGAAAACTTCAGTAAGAAATTTTTGACTTTTATAGAATGCAAACGATTTCACAATGAGAAATTGGATATTGTTCCATAATAAACAAGATGAGCCATTTGCTTCTTAATACCATCATTAGCAATGAATAGGGGAGAAATATTAAAACCAATTTTTAAACATTTAATTCATACATTCTTTAGTAAGACCGTCTCGACAAAGAATATAGATTTTGGCTTTGGCCCATCGAGACTTATGTCTTTGATATCAATTACTAAAGCCCTGGTTTTCTATTGAGACTTTTGTTTCTGATGTTAATCTTGAAAGCTATCAGCATTATGTATCATAAAAAAAAAGATTTGTGTATCGTAGCATTTCAAAAAGAATGCTTAACACCATCGTCAACGACGAACCTTCATTTCATCCGACAGAATCCATTATAAGGAGTACAATGAATCAAAGGAGAGAGAGAGAGAGAGAGAGAGAGAGAGAGAGAGAGAGAGAGAGAGAGAGAGAGAGAGAGAGAGAGGTTATGCATACAAAATTTGCTTTTAAACGCGAAGATACTGGTAAGAAGAATTTTGTAAATGTTTTTCTTCGTTTACTTAATCTTGGCCCAAAATATTTTTCCGCTTTTACGTCAATCATATTCCTCAAAATAATATCATTATCAATGATTTTATATGTAATTTTGCATCAAGTAATCCGTTTTCACTACAAAATTTCAGTATTCAAACGCAAAATCTTCAGAGCGCTTAACAGACTTCCGTAAGTGACCAGCACGTAAAGACAATCTCTGCTAAAAGATCGAGTCAGCTTTTTATAACCCCAATAAACATTTTTACTGCCGGCAAAAAAACAAAAACGAACTTGCATTACATCTATTTCTGATCAACCCGTATTTCATTACGTTTGAAGCACCCTCTACCCTTCGGAATTCATTAAACTTTACTAGAGTATAAATGCTGCTCTATCCCATTACCTTCAAGTAGTCCAGTTTACTAGTATATTAAAAACCCCCTTGAATTAATAAGTTATCAGTTTGCCAGTGAGTGCATCGTAACTCGAGAGATCAGAGAACACGATTCCTCCCCTGAAATCAGAGGGACACTGAATGACAATGAAAGCGCAACGTTCATTCCAGGGAACTCATTCACCCGAAAGGGAGTTACGTTCTTGCAATAAAGTACCTCCGCATATGGTCGGCAATTACAAGCGTTGCTTATCATTCTGAGAATCTCCAACGCCGTGGAAGTATTAAGTTTGCAATGATGTTAATCTTCATGCATTTTTAACTATTGATCCCTCCCACTGTGAATATATTATCAAACACTGGAACCCGAATGGCACCCGGGCACTTTCAAAAGATTGACGGCATCAGGTGTGTAAAACGAGAAACCCAAAACCATTATTGGAACTAATGGTCTCCCAGGTTAACGTTGCTTGGCTGCAATCCAGGGAAATGCTTTTAACCTGATACATAATTTTCAGAGTACGCACTCTGTGCCCCAAGTAAGAGTAAGAACGTTGCCTTAAATAAGCAGGTCCATCAAATAGTTAACGAGCATTAGGCGATAATAAGTGAAACAAACAACACTGAACTCCAATCAAATCATCCATTCCACAAAATGGACTCTGGAGCAAGGGCAATTACAGGGAAGAGACACAAGGTATTCAAACTATCAGCGTTAAAGGAGCCATTATCGACACCTGAGACTGAGGACATCCATAACAGACCTACACAAGATTCTAATAGGATTTTCCCCAGTTAAAACCCATTCAAGCCTTCCATTAAAAGGATTCGATTTCATCCGATTCCACTCAAACCTGTCTCTCTCTCTTTTGTTTCGCCATCAAAGTTCATGAATGGCTAAAATTCGCCAGAAGGTTATAGCCCATTCTCTCTCTCTTTCTCTCTCTCTCCGTTGTTCTCTTTGTAACCTAATATTTTTATCTGGATTATAAATTTGAATTTAACTAATAAACAACGAACATATTTTTTTTCCAAATAAACGTCCACGTGCAAAATCACATACATGCACTTATGCATATATACATACACACATAAAACACACGTGTATGTATGTATATATATATATATATATATATATATATATATATATATATATATATATATATATATATATATATATATATATATATATATATATATATATATATATATATACTGTGTTTCTGAGCATTATCGCACGGCAGTGGGTGTTTGGTTTGATCCTCAGCTTGCCGCCCACCAGTCGCCTCAGCTCGAAATAAGAAAAGGGCATAGGGACTAGCAGCCACATCGCCAGAGATTTTCTGAGAACAGGATGCCCATAACCCCTGAGAGAGAGAGAGAGAGAGAGAGAGAGAGAGAGAGAGAGAGAGAGAGAGAGAGAGAGGATATCCCTACCATCACAAAAAGGTGTAGAAAATAGACGGTGATGAAAGGAAAACCATCGATGTTATTTAATGGATGCATCTAAAAACACCCAGTGCGTCAGGAATTGACCTAAAACTTGGGTTTCATCAATGGGATTTCATCGTAAAACTGAGGTGCTGCAAACTTTGCCCGGCTGAGAGATGAATATTTTCGTCCGATTAATCTTTTTCTAAAAGGAAATAACGAGGCATTATCCCCACTCAAAATACCTGCAGGGATTAAGAAGGATTCCACCACTACTCCAGCGATATCTTTCATCAACAACCGTATAAACCATTTGTTATATCTGTACACAAATGAAGTTTTCGGAAACGAAATAAGTTTGTGCAAACCTATACTAGAAATACATATATATATATATATATATATATATATATATATATATATATATATATATATATATATATATATATATATATATATATATATATATATATACATATATATATATATATATATATATATATATATATATAATATGTATATATATATATATATATATATATATATATATATATATATATATATATATATATATATATATATATATATATATATATATATTATACTCACACACACACGAACGTGTGTTTACATCTCACATGCCAATACTAACTTCCCCTTACTTCAGGCGTAAGTTTTCTTAAGGAAACTTAAACCGAGCCACACCAGGTTAACTGTATTCCTTAAACGTAAAAATTTTATCCTCTATAAATATAGCTGGAAAATTATCAAGTTTTACATGAAATTTTTTAAGCACAATGATCAAGATAAACTTGATAGTGTTTATACTCTTACTTCTAAATGATTATAGATCAAAATAGCTTAGGCAATTTAGTAAAAATAGCAACAACTGAAGTACAAAATTTTTTTTATTTTTTCTAGATAGTGACCTCCCAGGGATTTCAGGGGTCATTATCTTTATGATATTTACAGTCTTTGTTTATGTTTTTGCGGAAATCCCCAACGGGCTTGCACTAAACACGCCGCAAAGGTGGATGCATACCGGGTTGGAACCCATGGCGGTCACTATCTAGGGAAGATCCAAACTTTGAAATATAACAGGAGTGGCACTGTCTCACGATTCCGCATGGCCTTTAATACGGCAGTTCTTGAGAGAAAATGAAGTCCATTTCGAACACGAGGGAAATATACAGTGGTTCCCATTAGCTATATTTGCTGCAGTGTGCTTTCATGGGCAAAAGGGTGTCACTTGCACCAAGTTCTGACGATTAAGCTCTCTCTCTCTCTCTCTCTCTCTCTCTCTCTCTCTCTCTCTCTCTCCTCGACTGATTGTATTCCCTATACTGGATTCGGTCAGACGAAGCAAATGGTCTTTCTTAAACGCCATTATTATGCTTACGTTACACAAACCTGTATTTATTAAAATTATCAATAACGCT
>NC_089752.1:21770500-21773000 GCF_040412425.1 Macrobrachium rosenbergii | reverse complement strand
ATCGTTTTTACAGAATAAATTAGACTAATATAACAAAAGCAGAGGTATTCCTGTCGACAAACTCGTGCTTTGCAATCATTATCGTTATAAACAGATTACTGTTAACGTACAACGGTGTGAAAATGAGCTCCTCGGTAAAATTACATGATATTTCCTGATCTAAGCAGAGTTAAAAACCATTACCCTTACGCAGTTCCTCTATCGTATATGGCCACCAGAAGCACCGTTATAATAATCCTAAAACAGCACCGGCATTAACATATATCAACCAATCATGACCTTTACATTTTCAAAATCAAAACGCGTGTGGTACTGTTTCAAAGTGAGACTATGTTTCATTAGTTCATAAAATTCAAACTCATCTATATATTCATTCACACCTACTATATATATCCGCAAATACTAAGCCTTAGATATCATTTAAATCCAACTTACTTTACCTTGCGAATAACGTACACCCAAGGGGAATTATAACTGGTGGAATTATAACTGGTAAGTGGTTCGTTCCCGGCAGGATTTGAACAACTGGCAGGAGTAGAAGCACTTATCAATTATAAATTCCCTTTGGATATTAAACGGTACTTATGACTTAAGATTTGTCAGCATTAAAAACTCACGTGTATTCCAGTGACGAAAATAAATATGTAAGTGTATATATAATATATATATATATATATATATATATATATATATATATATATATATATATATATATATATATATAAATATATATATATATATATATATATATATATATATATATATATATATATATATATATATATACATATAATATATATATACCTATATTGATACACATACACACACACACACACACACATATATATATATATATATATATATATATATATATATATATATATAGGATACAAGCAGGACAGCAAATCAGTCTGAACATATCGGGGTGAGGCAGTGAGCAATTGGTACATAAAGCATCTTTATTTTGCCACGACATTCAAGACAACTAGTCTCATTTTTCAAGGCTGCAATAAAAGAATAAATATTGAAATACATAGAAAATACACAAAATCTCTTTAAAAGCATTTGTACATAGTTTTATGTGTTGCGTAACCGTCTTCCTTGCTTTTCATACCCGTATTCAGTCGCCTCCTTCTCCCATACCTTATAGGTTTGTTTACCCCAGCAGCATAAACTATGTATAAATGTTTTGAGATTTTGTATCTTTTCATAACATTCTCCAATATTTTATTCTTTTATTGCAACCTTAATAGAACTGGTGTCTTGAGCACATCGTCACAAATAGACTCTTTCTCAGAAAATCTATTCCTGCCCTAATTCTCTATATATATATGTATATATATATATATATATATATATATATATATATATGTATATATGTATATATATATATATATATATATATATATATATATATATATAAAGTTTATACCCATTCCTTGCACCACTATGACATTGAAACGGCGTCGTTGGTGGAACTGGCCTGACACATCAGGGATTTGATTAATAGTGCGCATTATTCCTTTTGATACCTAACGGGAAAAGCAGATGCACTGCGCAATAAATATAGCCTTGCGGTGCAATCCATTATGCAATCTCGGTTCGTAATCATGAATTGCGATTCCTGTCTTCCACCAAATGATACGTCTCACTGACCTACTGTGATAAAGTTCAGAGACTGTGTTTCATGCGTGGACGAACGAACACTTAAGAAACCGAAGTAAGTTGGTCTGGTTTGCTCATATCAGTTCGTAAATTTTATAATATTCTAACGGCATCAAATATCTATAACAGAAACTCTTCTGCGTTTTGCTGCTGAAATTTAAAACAAGTCTAAGACGAGGACAGGTTTCACTATATAAGATGAAAATTACTTTAGAAAAACATAGAAAAAAAACTTTCATACAATCTTTAAATATTTCTTTCTGAAGAAAGGTAGCAAAATTATTCAGTCAGAAAAACACCGTGATCTTGGTTTCTCCTCGTGTAATGCTTTGTGGAGACAAATCTAATGTATCAGTCGCTTTATTTTTACAAATCTCCGTCAGCTTTTATCTCAAACCCACATTACCTTCAAAAAATATCCTGAATTTTTTTTTTTTTTTGGCACAGCCAAAATATTATTTTTATGTTCATGGCTTCAATAAAATTTATGCCAGTCTGGACTCCTAGGTATAGCAATAAACTTCTAAGCTATGTTGGATGGCTGGTTGGTTTAGATTATATCGACCCTATGGGGGCCAGTTTGGTAGGTGTTGGCACCTAAGTTAAGTATACCTTAGTTCACCCAGACCACTAAGCTGATTATTGGGCTCTCCTAGGAGGCTGGCGAAGGGTTAGACTTATTTTAGGTGGCTAGAACCAATTGGTTACCTAGCAACGGGACCTGCAACTTATTGTGGAATCCGAACCACATTATGGCGAAATGAATTTCTGTCACCAGAAATAGTTATAATTCTTCATTGGTGGCCCGATTCGAACGTGGGCCCAGCAGTCCGCT
>NC_089752.1:21760500-21765500 GCF_040412425.1 Macrobrachium rosenbergii | reverse complement strand
ATCAGCCAACCTGTAGTTCCTGAGGGATCACAGCAGCCAACTGCCGCAGCTTTCCTTCGTGAGTCAACAGCCATGCAAGATCCAGAACAGCCAGCACATCAACAGGGTGGCAGTGGCAAATGTCATAACATCCCTACCTGGGCAGCCTACAACTCTCTCCTGTCGTCTGAAAATCATTTGACAGAGGTTAGTGCCCTGCCCTTGATAGCTGCACTTGCCCATGAATGGCAAACACTAATCACAGTCCTCAAAACAGACAACAAACCAATTATGGTCATGGGACCTGACAGGAGGCAGTTTATCACCTTGGATGGCCTTCACATGGACAGGCAAACAGCTTGAGATGACAAGGGATGACTGCAAGGGCAAGTGGGTGCTGAGGCTGGGTGAGATGCATACTGTGATGGCTGCAAGGCAGGCAGCTGGGAATGCCATCGAGGACAGTGGTCTTGATGAGGCTTGGAGTGAGCTGACATCAGTGCTCCAACCACAACAAGACAGATCCTAGAAGCCAAGCACATGAAAAGAACCCTAGAAGCACACATGACTATAGTCCATGCCCTCTATGATCTCTATGTGGAAGAATTATTCCTAGATCATCCTTATCTGAAGGGGCCATGTGTAGAGGCAGGACAACGGCTTGACCAAAGTTGTGTTCAACACCTGCAACAAGAGGTGTTGAAGGCGCAGCAAAATATGCTAACTATCCTTGATTCACAAAGGTACTGAAAAGGAAGGCTGAGTGTGATAAGAAGAAGGGATCACAAAGTTCACTCTACAAGTTTGTGTGGACCTATATGAGGATGGTATTACTCATATATACATTCATCTGTGGCACCTGTGATGGTCTTTAGGAGCTGCACCTGTCATCTCTTGATGCTTTTTAACCTTTTCCATGACAATGCAGAGTATGCCAGGCTGGTTCCACTTTACCTTACAGAGATGACAGCCCTTCAGAGCACAGATCCAGACATACATCAAGAGTTTATGGATGGACACTGTGTAGTCAACAAAAGCCAGATCCAATTCTGTGTCACTGGGGTGGATTGTGCTCTTGAGCACATCAACCACATCATGAAAGTCACTGGAGGACTCTTGGGCATTACACAGAATGCCAGTGCTTGGGAAAGACTCCTCCTTAGAGCTCCAGAGCTTACCAGGCTTGCTGAAGAAGCACATGTGATGGCTGGCTCACCAACAACTACAAATAAGGAACATCATAACCTGTCACTGGAATCTAGACAAGACAGGAAGAGAACATTGCTTGACTCAAGAGTGTGCTCATATCGTCCATGAATCCTATGAGGTATGAAGGTGAAGACCTGCCCATCATCATGACAAAGGTTGTGAAGCCAGCATGACAGCTGTGGTGCAGAAAGATGTGTGCAACCAGGGAGACATTGGGAGCAGAAGTATGCCAACATTGTTGAGGAATGCATCATCACAAATGAGGTCAGTATCTGGGCAAGAATGAAGAAGGTTCAACTGAAAACATGGAAAAGTGCAAGGAAGTCAGTGAAACACAAAGTGGCTGATCAGGTAGTGAAGTTCAAGGACGACAGATCACTGTTCGTTGTTTGCTGCACTTGTGCCCGAGATGAACCTCAAGAGGCATTGGCCAGCATGAGGTTCACATCCCTCCCACGAGCCTTGGTCACAATGGTGGTGAACTCCTACCATGCACAGATAAAAGCAAGCTGATGGCTGTACTTGGGGACCTGCCAAACAAAATTAGTCAGTGACCTGCAGCAGAGGATGTCTGTGCTTTCTCCATGACACCAAGAGAGAACGGCACATGGCGCTGATGGAATGGCGATTACCCAGGCAATGGGTAAGCCTCCTTAGGTCAAGACATGTCAATGGTTTGACCATATAGCTACACTGGACAGCAAGTCAGAGAATATGATGAGCATCATCTAGTCTTTGTTTTATTATACTTCCCTTCATTCAGAAAAGCCATAGGAAACACCAGGTGGTAAGCCAGCAACTTCTTATCATGTCGGGCAATACACCCAGTGGCAGTGTCAGCAAAGCAGTTCCTATCCAGTACTGCCAGCAAGATCAACTGACGGTTGTCTTGAAAGAAAGCTCTCCACCACTTTGAGGGTAAGCCCAAGGTCTTTAGAGTGGCTTCGCGGCAAGAGGTCCTCTCAGACTCCATGGTTGTTCAACATCTCTGCAGCTCCCAAGAGGAAGCTGACATGAGACTTATCCTGCACAGTGTTGATGCTGTTCGAGGAGGAGCAACATAACTACATTCGGCCACCTGAAACTGGCGTTTTTGTCTTTGCAATACACCGTTACCATCACAGGAACACATACTTTGTCACTGGCGTGGGGAACAAGGCGTGAGTAATCTCACTGGGACCAATAGTGAATGCACTTGGTGATGCAAAAGCTGAAGCCTTAACAGGATTTCATGCCTTCTCGTGAGCTGACGTAACTGGTCGATTTGCAGGCAAGGAGAAGCTGACCTGTTGGCAGATGCTCCATGGAGGCGGTATCTGCATTTGCTGCCTTAGGGACGTCTGAGAAGCTGGAGCCTGACATTAAACAAGCCATTGAGACATTTGTTTGCCAGCTCTATGTGCCTGGTAGCACTGTGTTGGATGTTGGTGAGCCTCGTTCGACTTTTCACAAGAAACAACTAGGGCTCTAAGCTACCTCCGGCAGGACCTACATGAAGCCATTGCCCGGGCACTGCCAGGCCATGGTGTGGCATCAGGATGACATTCCACCCTCTGCTACCACCAGCAACAGCCTACCCTACAGATGGAGGAGGAGGGATAGGCTAGTACCAGTACCAACAAGGGATCATCAGCTGCAGCCACAGCTACTCACCTCATCAAATGTGTGTGCAAGAGACCACTTGCACATCACACTATTCAGCCAGTCAAAGGGCCTTAACTGCTCGAGATGTGTTTGTTTGGAGCCGATGAGGGTGTGTACATTAATATCAACCAGGCACTCTTAGGAAATGAGGAGGAAGAAGAGGTGACCCTTCCATCTAACTATAAACACATCTAACTATAAACACAAACACTAAATGAACACGAGTTCTATCACTACCATTAGCTGGCCGAACCAGTGTGGACCGAAAAGTAAATAATACATGTTTGAGTTGAGTTATCACTGTATGTGTGCAGTTTTTGACAAAAACAAAAAAGTTTTGAGTTGTTGAAAGTGTTTTTCTTAGATATTAAGTTACTTTTAGCAATATATTAAGGTTTTTGCTTTGCATACAGGAGATATTTTTGGGTGCATTATTAAATTATTTATGCTTTGGCGTAATTTGGTGAGAGAAAAGTATGAAATCAACACCCTACCCCACCCCAAAATGGCTGACATAATTTTTGATAAGTTAAATCCTTCAGAACACTGTCAACCAGCCAGAAATTAACATTTAGCCAAGCAGGGGAAAACTTTGACACCCACTATATATATATATATATATATATATATATATATATACTATATATATATATATATATATATATATATATATATATATATATAATGACACATGTGTTGCTGGCACCTATAGCGGTGCCATACACTTTTTTGTCATGGCCCCTAGCAGTCCTAAAATAGAATAAAACTACTGAGACTAGAGGGCTGTAATTTAGTATGTTTGATGATTGGAGAATGGATGATCAACATACCAATTTGCCATCTAGCGTCAGTAGTTTTTAGATCTAAGGGCATTACCAGAAAAGTTTCTTTTACAGAAAACTAAATCCAAATTCCTAAATATTCATTGTAGTGATCTCGAAAATTCCTATGCTTTACGAAATTTGTTGAAACGCACGAGAAGGCGATATGGCTACTATCTTTCGTCAAGTAATGTCGGTAAATAATTTCAAACTTGATTACTAAGGCATAGGTTATGAACCTTACATTGTACTTGCAGAAGCCTGTCTTTTTATTATCTTATCTTATAAATATTAATTTGACCTAAAACATTTACCAACAGCTTACCTTTGAACCCATAGTTCACTAAATTAAGAATGATGTTTTGTTTAAATCGGAGCGTATATAGAATAGATTTAAATATCAAACCAAAAAACTTTCGTAAAATGTCTCCTGTGAAATTATTTTTGTTTTGTCAAAAAGGCAGCAGTGGCAACCACCTGAAGCGTGACTCCCGGTTCGTTTGCTCTGCTACAATGGCCTTCGCTGTGAAAGCAAGCTGACAGTTTCAAATACCTCCTGTAAACAGTCCATTTCTTTGTTATTTCAATACAATACTTATTTTTCCACAATGGAGACTGTCACAATATTGCGTATTAGGGAACTTGTTTTCTTGGTAGGAATTAAGTTCCTTCTATAATCTTCAAATACAAATACCCACGCGGTAAATTTAGCTAAAGCGCTTCCAATTTAAATAAATTAAATTTGGGACCATTTATTAACAAGGTCGTATCCCACATGAACCCTCATAGAACGAAAAAATATTTGGAGGATCAACAAATAAAATAGACCTCCACATGGCCTTCAGCATTTTTAAATTTCGTTTAAAATTTCTGCTTAATGATGAGAAGCGTTGAAAAAAATATCGTACACGGCACGGCACACTGGAATGACTGAATGACCAACGTATTGTTTGCATGAGAGTTTGAGTTCTCTCTTAAAGTACGAGTGGGCGTACTATTAGAGAGAGCGCATAAATTTCCCCAAAGATTTCATTTCGAGTCATTTTGACCCCTAATACATTAACAGACAGCCTACCGTATCTGTAAAGAATAAAGAAACTAGTATAACTGCCGCTGCATCGGAAATGTAATTAACTACACTGAGTTTCGAAAAGCAATTTTTAAAGAGCGGTTAAAGATATTTTCGCATGTTGGTCAGATATATTTGCTAATACGCAACGAAATTTTATGTAATGAGCACGTTTAAACATAATTAGTTATGAGAACCATCATGTTTCATCACCATTAATTGGTGCAGCTGTAAAGAAGACGAATCCTAAACCCATTTTATTGAAATTATTCCAACAT
>NC_089752.1:21738000-21755500 GCF_040412425.1 Macrobrachium rosenbergii | reverse complement strand
ATATATATATATATATATATATATATATATATATATATATATATATATATACATATATATATGTATGTATGTATGTATATGTATATATATATATATATATATATATATATATATATATATATATATATATAAATATATATATAATATATATATATATATATATATATATATATATATATATATATATATATATATATATATATATATATATATATATATATATATATATATATATATATGATCTGACATACTCAATACTTTATAATCATCTTCCAACATGGTAAGTACTATCTTTCCAAGTTGTCTCTTTGCCCAACTTGAGAGGAGTCAAAAGTGTGGGAGTGGTATAACTTTCCCTTAGACAATAATCAAACGCATCGAATGAAATGCTGACCAGCATGACGACGAGAGATTGCTTTTCAAAGCCCACTCTTAAGCTTTAATCCTGAGGAAAAGCTTCACTTGATTTCATTTCATAGAATAGAATATCGAATTCAGGCCAAAGGCCAAGCGTTGGGACCTATGAGGTCATTCAGCGCTGAAGATGAAACTGAGTGTATAAGGGTTTGAAAGTTGTGGCAGGAGGTAGGCCTCGCTGTTGCACTATCAATCAACTGTTAGGAGAGGGTGGATAGTAAGAAGTAAGAAAGAGAATACCAACGGAGGTACAGTAAAAGGGCTGACAGGGGTTGCAGCTAGGGGCCGAAAGGACGCTGCAAAGAACCTTAAGTAATGCCTACAGTGCACCGCATGAGGTGCAATGACGGCACTACCCTCCTGCGGGGACTTCATTCCGTCAAGAACTGCCATAAAATAATTCGTGTCACTTCTGGGTTTGCTTTTCCTCCTCCGATATCTTTTGGTAATTGAGGTCTATGACGCTCCGGCCTAGTTCGCGCTATGGCTGGTAATTCTTGAATTACCGTTGGAGGACAATCATTTCCATTCCAGAGACCAAGGCCTTGCAACTTCTATTTTCCCTGTCTCATCGTCCTCTGGGCTTTTCTTCTGTCTACCAATTATTATTCATCTATCTATCTATCTATCTCTCTATCTATATATCTATCTATCTATCTATCTACCTATCTATCTATCAGTGAGATGCTGGTTGAAGGGATGGAAGTATTTACTCTTATTTCTGTTGAACCAGTCTTTCAGAATCCAAGTTTTGTTTGGAATCTTATTCACCCTTGACTTTTATTGACATCATTACAACAACGCAGAACAACTAGAGTGCTAGTCTTCAAAAGGTTAACAACTCCATTACAAAGGAGATATTTAATAACCACACTTCATCTTTAAAACAATTTCTTTTGTTCTTTGTGTAAGACCTTTCTTTTTTCACCAGATGATACTTAGAAACCATAATGACCATGAGAGTTATTACTTCTTCTCAGAAATATGTTAAGAAGTGTCGTGTCGGCGACAGAACAAGAACGTAAAAGACTGAACATCAAAACATATAAAGCAATAAGTTCATATGATGTTTCTGCTACTGTTCTACTCAAAACATTTTACTCTGTTGAGAATATTTCTCAGATCTTAAATTATGAGTAAAAACTGTTCGTCCTAATTAGCACACTTTTGCTTAGGAATGATACAAAGAGAGTAAAATAAATGCAAGGTCCATCATAAAATTTTGCCCTGTTTTGTAGCCTTAGGCCTAAATGTCTCCGTGACTGGTACATACGAATTCTCATTCCTGAAAGATATTTGCTTCTTTTCCTAACATCAATACGCTCTTACATCGATTTTTAATTCGGGAGGATTTGAAAATTCGTGATTCACTACTCTCTCTCTCTCTCTCTCTCTCTCTCTCTCTCTCTCTCAGACAGTTGTTTATCAACAAGGCAAACCTCTCTAGGTGTTTCATCGAAGAACGATTAATGATTTGATGATCTGAAAGTCATCGCTGAACCAAATAAAAGCGAATTTGTCATTAATAGCTAAAGAACACTAGAAGCATAGTTATGAAAATAGGTGATAATTACTAAGTGTCGCATATCACGATTCATTTAGAGCAAACCACTATTGGTGAGGTACCTCTAATAAAGAGCAAAAAGAGGCCATACAAAACGTTTCATGTTTCAAAGACTGTCGTTATCTTGGAAGTGTTTAAGATGAGGTCTCATAACACCAAGTCTCTTTGAATTTCATTTTAAAAGCCTTAGATTACGAGTTCATTTGTAATTCACAAAGCTCATCGATTAAAATGGAGTAATCTTCAGGATATATATATATATATATATATATATATATATATATATATATATATATATATATATATATATATACACACACTCTATTTGCTGTATACACACACACACACACACACACACATATATATATATATATATATATATATATATATATATATATATATATATATATATATATATATATATATATATATATATATATATATATATATGCATACATACACGTAAATAGATTCATACACACATATTTACAGTATCTTATTCAGTCAAAGCAGTTTCAAGTTAATATCAACGATTTTCCTTGCAAAATGTCTCATGAAGTAATTACAACTACGAAACATTTTATATTCGAATCACCCTGTGGACACACATATTCTACATGTTTAGCTTGACACTGTCAATGTAGTTCAAACACCTCTGGAATGAATTTCCTTTTCTTCCGTTACGGCTCAGAATGAACCTTATCTTGACTGGTTTTCCTGAATGTTCAAAAAAGTAATCTTTTCAACTTTTATCTATTTTCTAGACTCTCATATCTTGATAAATCCTACTTTTACCATTTATTTTTCTGTGTGTTGTACTGTAAGCCTGCATACTTCAAACTATAAAGATATTTCAGCACACGCTGAACGTTAAACAAAAATTTGCAGCTTAACAAACACCGTAACGTCACTAAGGAACATCTGCTGTGACGTTAAGAAGAATCAGTGAATCCTATGAAGATATTTTGCAAAACTTGAACGAGACACCAAAACCTCTCTCCTCTCCTTTGCATATCCAGATTTTCGATTCCTAAGAAGTTTAGTTGCATCTAAAGCAGTCACTAGAAAGACTCGGCAACTCTGTCCCCAAGCAAATTTCATATAAAACTTTTGGAAAGTCTTCGAGAAATGCAGGCGAGCTTCGATACAACAGAACCAGATGTGTGTTCCTATCAGAATCAGCTTGCCGTTATTTTATTGTATTGCTCTTTTCGAGTCGATATAATGATATTAATATGCTTAAAAAATCACGGTGACTTGATTAAATTGTTTTCATTAAAAATCCACAACTATATCAATAAACTGAATTACTGGCAAAAGTTTTTAACTGTTGCCAATAATACAGTTTACTGATATAACTGAACTTTTAATGAACAACAATATTAATATCCGATTACCTTCCTTGCAAACACAATCACACATGCAACGCCTTATGTTATAGTAAAGGCAAGGCACGTGTTCGTTTTCTTTATCACAAACTTATGGATCTCATACGAACACACATACACCTAAACAATTTAAAAAATCACAACTTTGTTTTAGGAGGCCGAATTAACAAAAGCGTGACCAGCAGGCAGCATAAAAACGGCAGAGTGATCAAACTGCTTATAAGTTTGTTGAGTCTTCATTAAAGTTCATTTGCTCACAACAATGCCATATTCATTTTTAGTATCTCACTCCCAATATATCTTATCTTTTTCATTAAAGAACCACCAAAGACCAAAGTCATCTCCCAAATATCTCTGACTTGTAACAAAATAACATCTACTTTACATAAGTTTGTTGTATTGAAGTATAACAAAAATTCACATCTTATTGAAACTAGAATTCCATATAATATATATATATATATATATATGTATATATATATATATATATATATATATATATATATATATATATATATATATATATATATATATATATATATATATATATATGTATATATATATATATATATATATATATATATATATATATATATATATAATATAAATATGAGGTGTCTGTGACAAGGTAAATGACTCCTGTTTTCACTGGGTCTGACTTGTCTGCTGATAAGCCAGTCGTCTGTGAAGAGGACAAGCCGGGAATGATTTATAAGCATACTGCACATTTGGCATGAAGCATGAATGTAGCGGAGATTTGCAATATTTCCCCTGAACACAACCTTAACTGGAATCTGTATAATGTTCATATATATATATATATATATATATATATATATATATATATATATATATATATATATATATATATATATATATATATATATATATATATATAATATATAATGACCACAAATTCATTAAAATCTAGACAAAGCCCAGCAAACAATTTCCACTGACAAACCTGCATACACAAGGGACTGATCTGACAGACGGAGAGAAGAGAAATGCCCAAAACCACCACTAATGGAATAGGCTGAGATCTTATGAACGCAGTTAAGATAAGTAATCCAATTAACGCTCCGCCTAAGCCCGGTATTTTATTGGTTTTCAATGCAAACAGCCTCCAAGATGACAGGAATCGGTTTAATCGTCAACGAAACTCGGAGCAAATTTTTTGTATTCAAGGATAAATGGGTTTCTGAAAGTATTATACATTATTATATATAACTAGTACTAGAGATGCATTATGTATTAGATATACTGTATGCGTGAGAGTTGAAAAAAGAAGCACTATTTCAGTGTCATTTCAAATCGTTTTACTTCAAAATTTACACATGACGGTACAACTTGAAGTCCAATGCTGAATCTCCCAACACACTAAAAAAAAATAAAAAATTAATGAAAAGCAGAACTGCGATCAATTTCCTTTCAAACCTTTTTACATCGTGCCCTGCTCATTACTCTCCTTGTTGAAGTTTATCATAGGACAGAGAGCTTTGAGGACGTTTTGGAGTGACTTTCCCTGAACTTTTAAACATAGAATGCATCAACCTGGCTTGAGGGAGTATCAAATTTCCATCAAAACCTATCATGAACTTGATTTAAAGCGATGTACTTTTTGCTCAAAATTGAAATTACGCTCCGTTTTCTCTTTATCAGATTTCGATAATGGGACAGAAAGGTTGTGGAGTCCAGTCCGAGTAATGGAAGTGTATAAATATAAGAGGTGAGATAACATTATATCAGTGGAGGGTGGAAGGAGGAAAATACATGATAAGAAATTCAAAAGGAATTTCTGAGTCCGATATCTCTGTGAATGTTAGTGGAAGTAAAGTTATGGATATTTAGGAATTTTTTTAGGAATTACCTAAAATGCATTAAACAAAAAATAATGGAAAATTTCCTACTAAAATTACTATATCTATAAGAAATAATGACATCTCTCATGATATTATGAACGAATTTATATATATAAAAAAAGAATCAAATACTTACTGTGGACATTACTATGCATAACCGTTACAATGCTTAAGACCTTACGTTATAAGTAAGGCACTGTAACACGGATATGTAGAAAAATAACATATTTAATGCATTTAATATTTCCTACATATAACTGAGTATTAGTATGAAGCTGACGACGGAGTATGCACAGTATTAGGAAGACAGTTAACGCAGCGTGACACAGCTGGTCATTTCACGTGCTGCTTTATGGTGACATAGCACAAAGCATTACTGATTATTAATGTACTTCTGTGATACCATATGTATTCACATCGTGACCTTAGGCTATTACCTAATGCTACCAGCCAGGGTGAATGCACGCAACTCGGATGGCAGGTAACAACTTAAAATTATTGTGTCATTCGAGACCATCGCTAAATAAATAAAGGGACATTCGCTCTGCTGCATATTTGACGTTAAATTGCAGTAATAGTTACCTTTTACCGAATTATTCAGACTTCATTCTGAATTATATAACTGACAGTTTCATTACCTGTGATATCCATGACACGGAGGTAAATCTCCTCTTTTTTTTTTTTTACAACATATGCCTCTGAAGACGCCTCAACATTTCCCTAACCCTATGCTTTCAACGTTGTCTCATTTCTCTGAACACTCAGTGCTTTCCCACATTTCATCATACTTTTATTTCTTAAGTAAAATATAAAATCGAAAATAGAGAAAGCCCATCACCATACATGCTGACATTTAGTTTTCTTATTCTGCACAGGGGGAAGGACCGGTCATAAACTGAAATATTTTCCTCTTGATATCGGGTAATAGAGAGAGAGAGAGAGAGAGAGAGAGAGAGAGAGAGAGAGAGAGAGAGAGAGAGAGAGAGAGAGAGAGGGGATACCTAGTGTTATCTGTAAGTGGCATTCATCATTCTCCCACATAGTCTTTGTTCTGCTAAATCTTTTGTTGGCACCTTGAAGTCTCCAACCTCTTAACCCTACCTTACTAATATCTCATGTTCTCTGCCTATACTATCAACAAAGTTTATGAACGAGTCGATATTGATCATTTTGTATCCTTAAAACAGTTCAAAAGCAGAACAGAGACCCCCTTTTTTTTGCGTTATATTTCAGGTCACCTTTGAAATAAAAGTAGCTTCCCACCTACAGTTGGGTTCAGATTACTAAATATTTTTAGTCCATGAATAAAGCCCATAAGTCGAAAAGTTGATATTACGTACATTACCACACACACACACTCATATATATATTATATATATATATATATATATATATATATATATATATATATATATATATATATATATATATATATATATATATATATATATATATATATATGGATATATGTAATATATATATATATATATATATATATATATATATATATATATATATATATATATATATATATATATATATATATATATATATATATATTAACTTTATCACATACACAATTGTTCTGTGCAATAGTAACCTTTACTGAATAAACACTCCATTAGATACCATCCAGTTTGAAGGAGGTCCTTTTAGTCATTTTACTATTGCACAGAACAATTTGTGTATGGATAAAAAGCACTTATATATATACATTACAACACACACACACACACACACACACACACACACACATTACATTATATATATATATATATATATATATATATATATATATATATATATATATATATATATATATATATATATATATATATATATATTAAGATATCTTTCCTGTAATACAATGTAATATGAAAATAAGAGGCCCATAAAACACTATTTAAACGTTGAAACCATATATTCAGGGCACTTGTTTCTGTGCCCCTGTTCAATGGTAGAATATGGACAGTGAAAGTTACAATGGTATATATACAAAAACATGAAGGTGTGGCCTTAGGCCTCCGATGTTAAGGTGGCGATTCTTAAGAAGGAGGAGAATGACCAAATTCCCTAGTGGTTTTGGCCTCATTAGCTCCCGTTTGGCGATGGATTAGCATGTCGCGTTTCAGTCATCTTCTTCATTAGGGGTCTGGGGATTGGTGTGTCGATGGCGTCGATTTCCAATGTCCTCCGACAGGTTCATTATTGGTTTGATTGATGAGCAGCAGATTCCCATCTTCTTTGTACGGACAGCGCTCTTGAAACCAGCTCCGCCCCACTCAGTTAATGACATGCACCTGTATTTCTATTATGGTGGAAAATTCCCGAACTCTCCGAAGCGTAACGTACTGATCTTTTGTGCTCTGTTATTCTTTGCAGAGAGCGATCTACCTGTATCTCGCCTACATAGATGTCATGACATTACTACACGGTATCTTGTAAACTCCGGCTTCTTCCTTTTTGTTATTTAAGTATGCGTTAACGAGCGAACTCCCGATGGATTTGGGATAATGGAAAATGAAAGTTATTAGAACTGAGGTTGCTCGGTAGCGCTTTTGGATGTTTCATCGTATGGAAGCTTTATTTTGTTGTTGAAATCTATTTGTCTCTTGTGAGTGGGACCTCTGTGAGATATTTTATTCGCTTTATTATAGCCCTCTCGATAATGTGGTGGATAGAGCAGTTGCGTTAGGTGCTTATGGACGGATCTGATCTAGAAATTCTTTTCAGGTACTCATTTGAACATATCCTAAGTCCTCTGAGGAATAGGTTGCACCTACCATGATTTTTACGGAGACGTCGTGGTAGCTTGAAATGAATGTAGGAGACAGCGAAGGTGGTTTTCTATATACTGTAAATGCTACCTGTTCTGTTTTCTATGATCAGTACATCTAGGAACGGCAGTTTTCCGTCCTTTTCCCATTCTGTTTTAAATTTTATGGTCGGAACTAGCGAATTTAGCCTATTAAAATTCCTTAAAGTCCCCAGCTATTGTCTCAGAAAGTAAAGATATCATCTACGTATCTAAGCCAGATCATACAGGGGGTTTGATAGACGACAAAGTTCTGTTTCGAAATATTCCATGTACAAGTTTGCAAGAAGGGGTGATAGGGGACTTCACATGCTGCAGCCAAATTTTTGTTTGTAAAATTACCATTGAAAGAAAAACACGTTGTTAGTTACAGAGGTTGATAAGTTTTAAAGTTTTATCTATGCCAAGAGGAAAATGGTCTTCATATGGTTGTAGCTTCCTCTCTAAGAAAGACAACACGTCGGCAAATCGGGACTTTAAGTAAATAATGAATCGACGTCTAGGACTGGAGCAGTTGATGTTGTTTGAGGGGATGTTTCGCTATTAAATTTTTGGTGGATGAAATCCTCTGCATGTTTGACGTGGGAGGATGAGAAGGTTCCTAGAAAGGGTGATAACAAGTCTGAGACCATTTTGATAATTTGTACATGAAAGAGCCTCACTTGATATTATGAACAAAAGGAATCCCATCTTTATGTGTTTTCAGGGAGGCCGTAAAAAATAGGGGAGGGGTTGATTACCTTGACTCCTCATCCTCCCACGTCAAACATGCAGAGGATTTCCTTACAAAAATTTAATAGTTTAAACATCCCCTCAAAACAACATCAAACTGCTCAGTCAGGATGTCGATTCATTATTTACTAAAGTCCCGATTGCCCGACGTGTTGTCTTTCTTAGAGAGGAAGTTACAACCATATGAAACCATTTCCTCTTGGCATAGAGATAAAACTTTAAAACATCAACCTGTGTAACTAACAACATTTTTTCTTTCAATGGTAATTTTTACAAACAAAAATTTGGCTGTAGCATGGAAGTCCCCTATCACCTTCTAGCAAACTTGGAATACAAGGTGGAATATTTTAAACAGAACTTTGTCGTCTATCAAAACCCCATAATATGATCTGGCTTAGATACGTAGATGACTCTTTACTTTCTGGGACAATAGCTGGGGGACTTTTAATGAATTTTTTTAATAGGCTAAATTCGCTAGTTCAAACCATAAAATTTAAAACAGAATGGGAAAGGACGAAAACTGCCGTTCCTAGATGTACTGATCATAAGAAAACAGAACAGGTATGCATTTACAGTATATAGAAAACCCACCTTCTTAGCTACCACGACGTCTCCGTAAAATCATGGTAGGTTTAACCTATTCCTCAGAGGACTTGGATATGTTCAAATGAGTACCTGGATCAAGAATTTAACACGATCCGCCAACACCTAACGCAGCTCTATCCACCACACAGTATCAGAGGGCTGTATTAATAAAGCCTGAATAAAATATACTACAGAGGTCCCACTCACAAGAGACAAATAGATTTTCAACAACAAAATAAAGCTTCCATACGATGAAAACATCCAAAAGGCCACCGGAGCAACCTCAGTTCTAATAATCCTTTCATTTCATTATCCCAACCATCGGGAGTTCGCTCGTTAACGTATAATTTAAATAATAAAGGGAAGAAGCCGGAGTTTATAAGATACCGTGTGGTAAATTGTCATGACATCTATGTAGGCGAGACAGTAGATCGCTCTCAAAGAATAACAGAGCACAAAAGATCAGTACATTACGCTTCCGGAGAGTTCGGGAATTTTCCTACATATTGGGAAATACAGGGCATGTCATTAACTGGGTAAGGGAGTTGGTTTTCAGAGTAGCTGTCCGTACAAAAGAAAGATGCTGGAATCTGCTATCATCAATCAAACCAACAATATGAAACCTGTCAGGAGGACATTGAAATCCGGACGCCATCGACACCTTAACTCTTGACCCCTCTCTTGAAGAAGATGACCCAAGAAACGCGACCGCCAGATCCATCGCCAAACGGGAGCTAATGAGGCTAAAACCACTAGGGAATTTGGTCATTCTCCTCGCTTCTAAGAAACGCCACCTTAACATCGGAGGCCTGGTACACACTTTGCTGTTTTTCTATATATACTATTGTAACTTTCCACCAGTCCATATTCTACCAGTGAACAGGGCACAGAAACAAGTGTCCGAAATATATGGTTTCAACGTTTAAATAGGTGTTTATTTGTATTTTCATATATATATATATATATATATATATATATATATATATATATATATATATATATATGTATATACTCTATACACATACATATATTGTGTCTGTGTGCTGTTGTTTCACTAGCACACCAGAGACACAGTCATTCCTGAAAAACATACAATTTATTTTTTTGAAATGTTTTAAAAGGAAATATTGAAATAATCCGGAACTACCTGGAATATTTCCCGGTAGAGTAACATACAGGACGGACAACCCATCGCCAAACCGTGATCTGAAAGCCAAAGTTCTCGCTTGCTAAGTATTCTTTTGATGTCATTAAACGTACGCGAAAAACCCATGCGTTTCTATCATCCATCAGAAATTATCATAGAGGCCATTGATAAACGTCACTAAATACACAAGGGCCCTTTGTATCCAAATCCAAAAGAACGTACTAAAAATGTAAACTTTACTATTTTACAAGATTAATTTCAAAGTAGGAAAATTATCAAAACCTTTGAATTTATCCCCAGTCTCTTTATCTGAATTTATTATTAGTAAAAGTGAAGTATAAAGGTCACTCGTGTCATTTTCGTCTGGTGAATAATGCAGCAAGCCTAACAAATATATCTTACACAAATAACTATTCCTTATTTCAATCACTATACTCTCAGTGGTTAGTATGAACCCTCCTAGCTGAATAATAATAATAATAATAATAATAATAATAATAATAATAATAATAATAATAATAATAATAATAATAATAATAATATCAGAAATATTAAGTATTCGTACGCGACGAAGCAGCATCTGATATT
This sequence comes from Macrobrachium rosenbergii, assembly GCF_040412425.1. Classification (NCBI taxonomy): domain Eukaryota; kingdom Metazoa; phylum Arthropoda; class Malacostraca; order Decapoda; family Palaemonidae; genus Macrobrachium; species Macrobrachium rosenbergii. Next base: position 21,744,402 of record NC_089752.1, on the reverse strand, counting down.
AAAATTTAATTTTAGAGAATGCTTTTAGCATCACAAAAGATTTTATTTTCACAAATGGGACTGGTTTCAACCGTCTTACGTTTAACATACCCTCTAAAGTTTTTCCTTTGAAATTTTCATGACAAACTACTGACCTTCTTTTTCACAATTTTTGGTATAACGTGAACGTTTAACATCAATGAACCTAATGAAAAAGGAATATATAACAATTTTATTGGTAATTTCTTACATCATCCAGCAAAGGAGTAAGATATTAGTAAATCTAGATTACATAAGAATATTTTTCAGTATATTGAATATAAAACTGGATAATCAACTGCAAGGATTTTTGCAGGAAAAAAAATGAGTACAGTTATTTGTTTATTGTTTCTTCATCAATGATACAATGGTAAGAAAAAAATAGATCAGGATAAAAAGATTTATGCAAAATTTGTGTCTACTTATGAAATAACTGACTAAACTGTTTGTTCTAGAAAAGACACATAAAATTTGACAATATACTCATCACATTAAATGTTCCAACCTGAGAAAACCAAGTACCTTAGACTAAAAAACTCTATGGACAAATATTTTCATATTTCATTACTCAACAGTTATTATCAAGGAATTTGGAATCAATGCGAAGAAATAAAGGCATCATTAGAAAAAATAAATCAAAGCCAAATAATGATAATATAGTCTTAATGTTGACGAATTCCATGAATATTTGACTAAGGTTTAAGGAAATATATCGACTAATACACAGAAGATCTGGCATGACTTGTTTATACGCAGGAGTCCTATGAGAAAAATTAAAATGTAAATATAAGCCTTAGTGCAACGTGATTTTTTTAGCATCCATTTACTATGGTATTTTATAATGGCATCAACTTTTCAAATCGTATTAGTTTCCCCTAGGTCTTCTACGTTAAAAAAAATAGTCAAACTAGAACTGAATATAAAATGTATGGAAATGAGCCTTATGTGCAACAAAGACAGTTTTTATAAGATCCTTTCTCAGAGCGAAATATTTTCCTTTGATCTCGCATGGCATATACCTTTGCTGTTTCTTTTTAAATGGAAAACATACTTCTCTGTTTTGATAAGCCGAAAACACGGAACATTGGTTAAAGGAAATTTGTCGACCGAGTCAGTAATTCTAAACTTTTTCTGCCTGAGCAAAACTTAATCTCTTTCGTCGAAAAATAAGAAGGATTTAAGAGTTTCGCTTGGATATCTCAAACCCAGGAAATTATCGTTAATCTTCATCTATGTTGTTTCCATATCTTCCTTACTGACAGAGGATATTGACAGAGTTCAGTCTCATTGGATAGCCTTAGGTGAACCTGAAAAGACTAAACATTTCAAAATTTAACTAGTCAATGCGGTGTGCCTCATGGATCATATCCGTATATTTTCTTTAATATTTACATTCATCCTCTGGATGATAACTTTCAAACTCTATATTTCCCCACACATCTACATTAATGCGTTAATTGTTTCCTGCCTACACCTCTGGATGTACAGCTTCATGTTTTCTACCACCATTCAGGAACAAATAATTTAGGTGAATTCCTATCAGAGGCTAAAAATACGACTACATAAACTATTAAAAATACGACCATTTTGTATCTAACAGTAAACACCCACAGCCAATATCATTCTCAACTTGCACTTCTGCCTATCACGACTTGCTCGAATGGCATCGACTGTGAATATTTATTACACATCCGATACCATTCTCATTTAAGCATATAGTTTATAAATATTAACAAGTTAAAGAAAAAATTATCCGTCCTGTTGACCTAATTCACAACATTAATTGTCCACTCTAAAATCCGTCTGCTTTATTCTTCTGTATATCCCACATGATATCACTAGGTCTGTTTATGCCTGTAATGGACTCAAATAAAACTAGATTTTCCCCAAAGGAAAAGAAGAGTCTTTTCCCGTTACTCTGTGCTGTATGCCGGATAACATGTAAACGAAGTAAAATAACCCCCTCTGTTTCACGCATGGCGGTATTTACATAATTTCTGGAGGGGCCAACACAAAAATGCGAAGAGCATCGCCAGAAAGAATTCGGGATGCAGGACGTTATTCATTCACCAGCCCAAGTGATCTCTCTTGAAGTTGATCGTACAAATACACCTTGCGAAAAGGACACAAGCAAAGTTTAAATCATATTATCGAAGACTCGATTCAATGTTATTTTTTTTCACAGTCCTGTAACCTTAGGTCATATGAAGACATATTTTCCTTTTTTTATATTTCTTTTGCATCAAAACTCTTGCACCAAAACTCACTTAAAAAAGGTTAACTTGTACGAATTAAATGAAAAGACGCTTGACTGTATTCACCAAGACCGGATGCAAACGTATCATATCTATTTTTTTTTTTAAATATATGAGAGATAAATTTTTCATCTTCATCTTTAGACATTATTCTTTATTGAATACGTTTTATGTTTTAGCGATTTAAAAAAGTTTCTGATCGTTTGTGTAACGAAAGATATTTATGTTTCTATAATAAACGGTAAAAATAAAGTTATGAAAGCTATTAAAAACTGACGATTCACCTACAATAGAAGGGAATAAAATAAAAGGTACTATGCTCTGAGAACACTGATCTTTTAGCAAATATTACCACAATAAAATCTAATTGAGGGTAAACAACCCATGCTCTTAATTTTAGTGAACAAACTTACTAGCTTAGGGAAAGGCTATATACAACTCTCTCTCTCTCTCTCTCTCTCTCTCTCTTCATATTGCATGATCGATTGCGAGGATTTTATATTACCATTTTGACACAAAAAAAAAAACGTTATTTACTGGTTTAAAGAAGTTAAGCCAAGAAAAACTCCGCTATACAAAACATTATCTACTCTATAATCCAAGCTAAATGAAACCAAGACATCTCAGCCATTTCTGGCTCTAGTGGCCTTGTGATAACTATAACCTGAACTTTTTTGTAGACATGAGCAAAACAGCAGCTTTGAACAGATACCTTTACCATAAGAAGATAACTCCTCTGTAGAGACACACTTATCGCTATAGTAAGGCGTAAGGAAAAAGGAAAATTAAAACAGGCCTAAACATAGGATTGTCATGGACAATAATTGCCATCAGCAGTCTCCCCTTATTGCAACATGACAAAGTAGACTACTGTATATGCCTAAGGTTTAAAAGTAGAAATTTTCAATTATCAAGATGTCCCACTTAATGCAACATAATCTCCTTATTGATAAAATAAAAAAAGGAGGAAATAAAATTATTCATTTATGAAGTAAAACGTTACACATCCTATTATATTATTTATTTACGAAGCATTGGTAACTGTGATGTAGGAACAGCAAAACTATGCCACAGTTAGAAGGATTTAAAGTTAATAAACAAGTTAAAATATTATTATTACTAAACATGAAATATATATATATATATATATATATATATATATATATATATATATATATTATATATATATATATATATATATATATATATATATATATATGTCTGTGTGTGTGTGTGTGCGTGTGCGTGCGTTTGTGTGTTTCCCAGAGCATGGAGTGTCACTACAGTAATTATCAGGCAGCCACTTGACCTACTGAGCCATGAATGAACCCACTGTACAAAAAACTTCATAAAATTAGCTGCATCATGCACCTACCGAAAGTGCTTTCATGAAAAGATCGATTTCCTCCACAGACTCTGTACCGTTCCTTTCCATCCTGCCTTAACTCTAACATTCCTAGATGCTAAGGCCTTTTCTAGCATCGCTTTCACTCCATCTATCCAGTACTTGTTCGGTCTTTGCATCTTACCTCTCTCAAACACTTCGAAACTATGCACTCTTTTCAGCAACCTATCATCCTCCATTCTACCCAGGTGACCGAAACGCTAGTTATAAATTCGCCTGCTCATTTCTACTTCCAACTTTCTCTACCCTTCAATCTCTCTCATGCCTGGAAAACTAAGCAAAAATATTTCTTCTTATTGGCTGCCTCATTCTTTTCTATCTGTGTTCAGAAATCACGCTTCACTTCCGTTAACAATTCTTCAAACATTTCAACCTTGGCTTCCACAAACACTACAATTTTCTTCTAAAATCTTTATACACACACTGCTACCTTACTTGCTCGCCCTCCCACGCATTATACCACCATCCTCTATATTTACTTCCAAAAAATCTATACTAATCAATAACGTCCATTCTACCACTATCCATACTGACATCCGTTGCTCCGTCTTCCAAGCTGGCAATTACCATCATAACTACACTCTTCCTTACGTTTTCTTCCTGCTTTCTACGACTGCAAACATTTTCAAATCAATTAGGAGTACCTTCTGCTTACTTCTATATAGCCTATTTACTATATATAACATATATATATACATATATATATATATATATATATATATATATATATATATATATATATATATATATATATATATATATATATATATATATATATATATATAATATATATATATATATATATATATATATATATATATATATATATATATATATATATATATATATATATATATATATATATATGTGTGTGTGTGTGTGTGTGTGTGTGTGTGTATGTGTGTGAACTATAATGCGTGTCTATATATCCTGTCACATACGTCATAAGCATTATATGACATAATATATATATAAAAGCATAAACTCAATACATACATACATACATACATACAGTACATATACACACACAGCAAATAATACGCTGTCATGGTTGTTAAATAAAACCAGGATCTGATTTTCCAGGAAGGTTATATCAAAATTACAAAAACATTTCTGAAGTCGCCTACAGTCAGATCGATAAAACGATAAATCATTATTCATGTTAGTGAAAAATCAAACTGATAATATATTTTAAAATTTCCCTGTGCAGTAAATATCAGTTGTTAATAATTTTCTCAGTTGCATTACTCCATAAAGGTATAAATATTATCATCAATCTGATATAAAAATTTTTCGAGTTCATATTTCTAAAGGAATATTTAACGAAAAGAGAATAGTGTTAGATACATTCATTGCTAATTAAATAAATCATATTGAAAACTCTCATTTCGGTGAAAGAAAAAAAATGCTCAAACGAAATATTCTTTCATTAAGGAATGTATATGAAATGAACACATTCCAATAAACAGAATCTAGGTCAGAAAGGTTTGCTAGGAACAATATGAAAAACATTTTCCATGGAAATCTAGACATTCACAGAGAGAGAGAGAGAGAGAGAGAGAGAGAGAGAGAGAGAGAGAGAGAGAGAGAGAATTTTCTTTAACGTTCCAGGGAATCTGGAGGCGACTGTAGTGTACTTTGCTTTCTATCTCTTTATGGTGTGACTGAGTCATGGTGGGGAAGGGCTAAGCTGAAGGCTCGATATCCTTTTACTGGTATACATTGCTTCTCCTGGGGTTTAGCCGGACCAGACCTCGAAAGTTTGGGGGCTCACTGTGGTATATTCAAGGTGAGGAACATGAAAATATTTCTTTCTGCAAACTTTCTACACCCAAATGGATAGCACTTGGCAACGGAAAGTAAACATTTTCTAACGCTGAAGGTTTGTTAACAGATGTAAGAATTGCGGGTGTTGCCATTTATTTCATTTAGCACTGAAAAGGAATACTGGCCTGTTCATAAAAGAAATCATCAGAATCATCGGAATTTGACCTTTTTTTTTTCTAACATAGGGATTATGAATTTTACTTTGCAGAATTATTTCAGGGAAAGGGGAAAAAGTTTGTCGGAATGCAACTTGTCAGTTTAACATGTTTCCTGGGAAAGAATGTGAAATGCTCACTCGGAACACCATTCACTCTTTCGCGAGAAAATATAAAACAAAAAATGAGTCCCATCACATGGAAACAATATTCTCGATAAAATGAATATACCCTGGACAGTACTGCCTGGCAAAATTGCAAATTATCTAAGATGAACAATAAAAAAAAGATTGTACTTGGATTTTCCTGCTGATTTATATTAAAGGCTCCAGCGCTATATAATATTTGCTGGAAGTTATTAAATAACGTATGTTGATGTTATAAAGTTTTAATTATCTATTGTTAAATATATATTTTCCGTTACTGCTGCAACTCGTATTTGTAGCATAAACACGTTACGTACAATCACATATACACAAATAGCTATCTATTTATATACACACATAGTACATACATATGTATATGCCTACATGTATACATACACACACACATATATATGTAATATATTTAGTGCTTACGTTTTAAGGAACTTTAACATAGTCTTCCAGGAGTACTGAAACAAGACAAACGTCAAAACAACTAAGCTATAACATTAGTAGGTGGCGTCAAGTGTAAGAACTTTCTCTCCGTTTTCCCCCCAGGAAGATAAGTTTCGGAAGAGATGTCTGCATACCAATTTCTA
>NC_089752.1:21728000-21735500 GCF_040412425.1 Macrobrachium rosenbergii | reverse complement strand
TTGCATGAGGTAAAATTAAACATAACACGACCATCAAAGGCTATGAAAGATAAACACGTAAAACAAGTGGCATAAACGTGTGCTTAAATCTACAGATAACGTTGGCAGGCGTGCTTGTATTCACTTCTACCTGAAAACACAAGCATAAACAACAAACAACAACAAAACAAAAACATTGCGGGACGAGATACACTCACGAAAATCGGGAGATTAAAGGCGGTAAAAGGGAAATGTGTTTAAATAATCAGGCAGCATGAAGGGGCCTTGTGACATTTACCAAAGGCATACTTGAAGCCAACAGAAAATACTAAAAATTATTATTAATAATTATAATATATTTTACCTTGGGCAACGACGCAACAAACAAAGATCCAAAGCAACCATTGCAGAAACATCCTCAATGGCGGCTTAGGAGTGGAAAGCATCTTATCCCACCCGGTTGCAAGCACACGAAGATTAAAAAAAAAAGCACACACACTCGAAGAAATGTTGTTTATTTATTTTATAAAGGTATATCAACTTCTCCCACGGGTGGGGGGTAGAAGAGGGGGGGATATTCACGTGGTTTTGGCAACACTGGCAACCATGACGTCAAAAACCTAGGAAGAGATGTTGGCTTAATTTAAAGTTTCTTGCATTTCAAAGTCTCCGACTATTTTCTCTCCCAGAATTTATATGTTTAATGTACGTTTGATTCAAGAAACTAGATAAGAAACACTCGAGTGGAATAATAAAAAAAAGAATCTAAAACAAATCAAGTAAAAAAAAAATAGATTTTAAACTTGACGTTATCAAATTATAAACAAGGTAACATGTACTAGGTTCCTTTAAGCATAATTAATACAATCAAAATAAAAAAGAAAAACAAAAACTTAACAGACAAAATTACAAAGAGAATTAACCTAAAATAACGGGGTTAGAAAAAAAATAATAATAAAAATACAAAACAATATTTATTTATTCACTACATGTGGTAATAGAATAATTCATATCAACATAAAGAACTTCAGTTAATTACAGCTAAAAGATAATAAAAGAAAAGGACAATACAAAATATCACAGATCTAAATTTTCCATCGGTGCAGTTCAACAGAATTCATGTAATATTTTAAGTTCAGTATATTATCCTCCTAGATAGTCAAAGCACTATCAAATCAACATCAAGAATACATCCAAACGTGAAAATTCTAAAAGAAAGTCAAAGCACTTTTCCACAACCATCAATTTCCAGAGTTTGGCCATTTCGATGTTATCTCTTATTTATCCACTAGTGTCAAAACTCTCGCCAGAAATAAAGTGTTTGGTGATATGAAAGGCAAAACCTTGATGGAGGCTCATGAACAGCCAAAGCTTTTAACATCAAAATCAATCTGAAAGATTCCAGTTCCAGGAGGCAGTGGCGGCGGTGGTGATGGAATGAGCTATAAGCTGCCGGTAGCTGGGGGAACCGCGGAAACACTTCACTTGACCCTCGCGCGGCAGAGTCTCGTTGGCAACTGAAGGATGAACGGAGTGAGAGGTGGGTGAGAGAGAGAGAGAGAGAGAGAGAGAGAGAGGGCAAGAGAGGGAGAGTTAGAGAGAGAAAGAGAGAGTGAAAGAGAGAGAGCGCAAATTTGGGAGAATAAGTGTGAGTGAGCTTCACGGAGAGAGAGAGAGAGAGAGAGAGAGAGAGAGAGAGAGAGAGAGCTGGAGATTGCCTGTGAGTGAGAAAGTGAGGGAAGAGTGAGAGGACGAAGGAAGAATGAGATAGTGAGAAGGTGAGTCTGCGTGCCTGTAACCATCAGAAGCCGTGTCTGGAAATCAACAGCCCAACTCGTTCCATTTCTCTTTCTCCAGAAGACTTATCCTTAATGGTACATTTCGATGAGTGTTATTGAGATGTCAGTTGTCGTTGTCAAGGGGGAGATATCGGGAGAGAGAGAGAGAGGAAGGGGAAAAATTATGCATCAAATAAGGTAAGAGCGAAACAGACTAAACATGGGGACGTGTAAGAGAGAGAGAGAGAGAGAGAGAGAGAGAGAGAGAGAGAGAGAGAGAGAGAGAGAGAGAGAGAGAGCCGGTGGTATCTGCTGCAGCAAAATTGTGTCGATTAACCTGGGCACGTGTAACAGCTTAATTTCAATATGTGTTTTTATTGCCAGTTTTCGTTTCCATTTAAGCAAAACTGAAACAGGAGGGAATTGTTTTCCTAACTATGCGCATTTTTCCATCTATAATATCAAACTTCTCTGAATCACATATATGCGTAAAAACTGTATGCAATTGATAATATTACGCAATTCACATACGCATGTAATACATACATTAAATATGTGTGTATGTATATATATATATATATATATATATATATATATATATATATATATATATATATATATATATATATATATATATATATATATATATATATATATATATATATATATATATATATATATATATATATATATATATATATATATATATATATATATATATATATATATATATATATATATATATATATATATATATATATGTATATATATACATATATACATATATGTATATATATATATATATATATATATATATATATATATATATATATATATATATATATATATATATATATATATATATATATATACACACACACACACACACACATATATATATATATATATATATATATATATATATATATATATATATATATATATATATATAATCTGAATCCGAGTAAATTCGTAAGACAGTCCCACTTACTTCTTAAGTTTCTTTGTAGCTAAGTGAACAGTGTTACTGTAACAACCATAAGGCATAACTTCGAGGTAGACGGACTTATCATTTAATATTCCCTTTCGTCGTTAGTTACTCATAAGATAATGTGTACTCGATCTTAATGGGGTAGTCGTGGTCATATATATATATATATATATATATATATATATATATATATATATATATATATATATATATATATATATATATATATATATATATATATATGTATATATATATATTGCATGCATATAATACATACACCCACACACATATACAATATATGTATATAAACACACACACACACACACACAATATATATATATATATATATATATATATATATATATATATATATATATATATATATATATATATTATATAATAATATATATATATAATATATATATATATATATATACAGTATACACACACAACATGATCATCCTGACAGTGATGAAACTGTCTTCACATCCTGCGATATCCGAAACCAAGATAATAATGCTCTTTTGCTAATATATAAATTACTCAAGGTACGGAAACGCACAGTCACAAACTTAACCTTAGCCTTGAAAGCCGCTTATTTACCGAAAGAATAATATTCATCCTTTATAGCAATTCCATTTTATCTTGACAGTGCTTCTAGAGCAACCCAGAATGCTATTAATCCCTTCTTATCTTCAAGTGCCTATTAATAAGAGAAGTTCAACGAGCTTTTCTCTACCATTTTTCACATTTCCTGCGTGTTCGTTACACAACAGTTAACAGTTATCCATGTTTATCTTTATTTCTACATTTCAAAGGCTTCACGTTTCTTTTCACCTTAGCATTATGCCACATTATATTTTTTAAATCCTTTAAGTCTAAACCCAAAGAATTCATTTCACCGAATTACTTCGTTTTACTTTACTGTATGAAGATCTTTCAAGCGACGTTTCAAAAATTTGCAGTCTTCTATTATTATTATTATTATTATTATTATTATTATTATTATTATTATTATTATTATTATTACAAGCTTCCCTAATAAATTTAACGCTTAAAACAGAACCAACGATATGTTTCTTCTGCCATCTGTGATTACAAATACTCTTCGAGTATATTCTGGATTATCTTATGATATATCGTCTCTAAAGGTATTCTAAACAAATACCCAGTTTTTCATGTCTCTACTGTATCAAGGTGACCCATAATCTCATCGTCCCATGGAAATCTAAGCATTAAGGCCAATAACTCATCTGCTTTGTGTCATATTCATTTATAATCGCGAATCTATAAAAAAAAAAAAAAAAAAAAACTCATCCTAAGAAACTGTACGCGTAAAATAACAACCTTTGTTTTTAAAAGGACACAGACACTATCCTGAACTTTTTAGGATTCTGTGATATCTTAAAATTCTCCAACTAAATTTAGGAGTAAAGACAGAATAATAAAGGCAAAAGTATTGACTAATCCGGAAGGGAATCAGTTGCGGCCAATCATTTCTGAAAGTTTCATTGCTGTGTCCTGGCAACATACAGGTCAGCAATTCGTCCGATTTATTAACGATAAGTTGCCTAGGCACGGTGACAGAAAAATCGTATGCTTTAGCCATTTCTATAGCTCCGTGACGACTGTGACAGATGCAGAAACAAACTAAGCAATTCAGGATCACTAATCAATTTATAGTCATTAAATAATGAGAATAGAGAGCCAGTAAGAAGCAGGATAAAGACTCAGTGAGTTAAGAAGACCACCACCTTCGTCCTGATGGTAAAGAAATCGAAATCAAGAGAAAAAGATAAACAAGACGATCACATTCAGGCGAAAAGAAATAGGCCTAGAGATGCTGTAAGGTCGTAGACTATAATACTCATCTCAGAATCAGTCCAGTGAAACAGGGGAGAGTTAAACCACTCCAGTCTTTGACACAATTATGTAGAAGGTTAATACAGTCATGAGTAACATGGCACTTGTAAAATGAAGCACCCATTCCCCAACGAAATATTTATATATTGTAAAATCAAAGCTCGCAATTTGAGATTACAATGGAAACGGATATGATAATAGCAGAATTAGCTGAGAAATGAAAGCCAAGGCCTGACTTTTTCTCAATAGTTGATGGAAAAGACGAGGAAAGATCAAGTAACAAACGATGAATCAAAGTAGCTGCAGAATACGTGAAAGTTCACTCACTCAGAGACAGGTAAAGAATTATGGGATTCCACCAAAAAGCATAAAAACATTGACGCTGTGGTTAAGATTCATTGATATTTCCAATCCAGCTTAAATGAACCATTAGTAGAAGCAAAAGAATGGGCGCGCAATGAATAATGTGCCAGTTACATTAACCCAAGAGAAGCCAGATGGAGCTAGCTTGCTGTTATCAAGGAAGAGCTACGAGCTCCATTCTCTGAATTTATGACTTCAGCAAAAACAGACGCTATCAGCTCTGGGTTTGGGTTTGTAACCAATAATCATCTCTGGGGAAATGAACGAGAAATGGTCGCAGGAACTGACGAAATATCACAGAAGATGGAAATATATGTGCCAAGAAATGCAGGAAGATGATGTTGATTCGTAATCCAGAATTATAGTTTCCTTTATTTTTTGTCATAATCTTTCTCATTCTTAAACAATAGTAACTGAATAATTCGAATAATGTTTGGGCTTTAATTAAAAACGAAATTAAGAGCCCTAAATGCATAAAGATGTTTTGTGCCAGGTCTATAACTTTAGCTTCGCTTTCTTTATTCATACTGTTATTTTGAATCTTTGTCGCTTTGTTGTACGTGTGAATAGACGATTTCGTATATTAATTCTTCAAAACTGGTAATGCAAAGTTCTCACCCTAACTCTTTGATAAGTGTAGATAATATTCATAGAGTCAGAATACTTATTATACGCATTCATACAATTACCTAAAACTGCAAACTACCAAACAAAATAATAAACAGGACTTCAAAAATGGAACGACTTTTTGGCCTTTTTTATTCAAAATATATTTAAACTACTTTTGAAAAATGTTTTTAAATAAATGCCATCTTTAAATGCCATGCACTGCCCTGCGCCAATTTGTGAAAAAGTATGCATTTTTTTAGAGCTAATTCCAGATGAAAAAAAGAACTCGCTTGCAATAGCTGACGAGAGAGAGAGAGAGAGAGAGAGAGAGAGAGAGAGAGAGAGAGAGAGAGAGAGAGAGAGAGAGAGAGAGAGATTTTGCCTAAAAATTAGTTACCATGCCCACCACCATCAGCATGTTAAATATCATTACAAAGGTCATCGAGATAAAACAAACTTTATGTACATTATGTATGTATAATTTTATGAGTAATTCTCCCTTATGCATTCTTGGACGGAATTACTTTGTTCATTTTCCCAGCATTCATCAGTTAAACTATTAAATCTGTCCGGAACAGAGATAATATAACGTCGGAATACCATTCCACCTGTAATTATTAATACAGTGGCGTTAATCACCCTGCTGTTGCTGTAATATTTATAATTCCAGGCGATCTTCCATTTTCTTCACACAGCAGAATCCAGCGATGCTACATTATGTTCGCTTGGACTTATAAGAATGATTCATAACTGCTTCGTCTTCTAACTAATATACTTAACGCCGAAAATATTACTCATAATGGGTACGAGCGATAATTCCTAGACAGTTTTACATCCATAATGTCTCATATAATTTCAGTAATTAATCTTTAACGATGATTTCGTAATATCCAGAAATGTCATATATATAAAAATCATTTTGGAGTTCTTGTAACCCCTTCAAGATTTGCTGAGATAAAAATTCAGTGCTAATGAAGACTAAGGAAACTATTATTTTGTAAAAAGATAGAGCGTCAAATCGTGCATAGGAAGATGATTTAGAATGATATGTTTACGAACTACTTATTAATTTACTTTTTTTCCCATGCAAAAAAATGCTTTTTTTTCAGGCAAGGATGCGATTTATGCCAGTTTATTTGATAATCTTCTACAGTGTAATCTGGAGAGCCGGTTGAAGGCAGTTAGTGACATTCAGATGCATTGAGATCGAGATGGTTCTGAGTTTTAAATGCGCTTAGATATTATGTAAGGAATTATAAACACTATCACAGCGTTTATTATGAATTTTACAGAGAATTTCAAAAGACCATTTGATGCTTATCAAGTATTTACACCCCCACGGTCTACTGTCTATGAAACAGCTTACCTACAATTGCAACTACTGAATTACCTCTGGTCATTTCATATGAAATATGAGGCTTTAGAATAAAGGCGTTCATCAAATATTAAAACGAGCTAATGGCTTTCAAGCAGTCTGCTATTTTTAATTCAACGTTCTAATTCCGTTTCTACCCGATGTCTTGGTAAAGCATGAATATTTGATTATCTTTTTTTCACAGAGTATTAAAACTTGATGGTGAATCCAGCGTATCTGCTTTAATTACGCAGTGTCATTAATGGTATTCAACAGGAGTGATCATTCCCTAGGATTTAACTAGGGGTCATCAAGGGGGTGCGTAGAAGTCTAACGAAAACTGTACAGAGAGAGAGAGAGAGAGAGAGAGAGAGAGAGAGAGAGAGAGAGAGAGAGAGAGACGTAATATGATTACGATTACTCACGGCCAAAATCAACTTAGATCAACTGATCTGATTATATCTCACTAGGTATAATTGCATATTTTATAGGAGCCTTAAATTATAACCGTTTCCCGACTATTTTCATTTTACATCAATACCACTAGGACCGGCATTAATTAC
>NC_089752.1:21715500-21723000 GCF_040412425.1 Macrobrachium rosenbergii | reverse complement strand
ATATCTCTGGCTGGCAAAGCCAATATTCCTTCTTTTCCATCGTTCTTTTCTTTCGGTTCCGTTCTTATTGGAGTCCTTTTCCAAAAATGGTGATGGAATTGGGATGTAATACAGATTTTAAAAGTAAAATGAAACATGATTCTAATGCTTTCATGCGTAAGCGGTATAAAAAAAAAAAAACACTCATTCACCTCCATTAAAAGAGGCATCATCAAATGCACAATTACTGCCATAATCACGTAGGAATAGGAATTAAAAAATATAGTAGTTTCTATTACAGTATTTGAAAGCGTCATTTGGAAAAACTTTCACTTTCCGCTTTATTCTCATTTATGTTGGCTTCATGCGATTAACACTACTTAATGGTCGTCGTTATAGCCTCAGAAAAAAAAAAAAATGATTTATAACTGAAAAGTTACTTTGTTACTTTAATCTTTCTAGACTGATTCCAGAGAAAAAAATATTTGCAAGTATCAAAGTCAATATTAAAAGACATTTTAATATACGTGCTAATATTTTGCTATTTTGTAACACTGTATTTCGATTACAGAAAAAAAGTCATCTCCTTCATCTTAAGAAAACCTAAGAGCAAGTGCAATACAGGAAGCACAAGGGCAACAGACTATTTGTAAACGGTTCTCCTTCTGGAATGATTTTTTATAAAGTGCAATAAGAGGCTGGAGTCTCTATCTTTGCCTGATTAGTGAGAAATAAAAGTTAATTGTACCATTATTATTTTTAATGTTATTACAGAACAGGCCGAGAGGTCTTGACCTCGCTCAGAATAGACCACCCATTACCGAAGAGAGAAAATAACAGCAGAGAAGAATAATGAAATAAAACTACACACAACAACAATTATAACTTCAAATATACGGCATACAACATTAAATAATGAAGTATGCTCAACAACTATAATCAATACAAATAAAACACAATAGTGTAGACATCTAAGAAGACTGAAATTAGTAATGTTAGTCAACTCACTTTCCTATATAAAGAATTATTTCATCTGTTCCATAAGGCTGCGAATATGTAGAATCTAGTGAACGTTTTTACCAAAGCCTTTACAGTTCATAAGTATTAGGTTTTATACATGTTTGTAAGAGTTATATCAATATAAATAAAGTGGTATTGTTTTGGTCATATTTATACACAGATTTCATAATTAACAACTGTAAAACAACCACAACCATCAATACTCTGGAAATAATTTACTTATTTGATTATTTTCTAGAAAAAATAAAAAAAGCAAAACACAAAATAATGAAATGAAGGCATGAGAGCAGCTTTTGTTTATGCCAATTGTGTTGTGCTTTTAACGAAAGACATGAAAAAATGACTGGCTTTTCTACGATAATTCTATCGCGTAAAAGTTCAGTTTCTCTTTTACGCAGTTCTAAACTCCACTGCATTTTTTCATATTGATACATATTTTCTTTTGTAAGTTTATAAAGAATATCTTTATCTACAGTAACGTAAAAAGGCAGAGAAGTCTACAGTATAATGAATCTTAAAATTTTCGAACCATCCTGTTACTTTACTTATTGCTTATTTTTTTTTTTAAGAATATGACATATCAATTATAAGACAAATTCATTCACATCTCAATGGAAAAAATCTGTAAAAACAACGTAAAACATCCCTAAAAATATTAACGCATAAATTACAGCAACATGATACAAGGATACACGAAAAGTGAACGATAGTTCAAATTTGAACAAATAAAGCAGAGAACATACAGAAAAAAAACTCATTTATTTCTGTTTGAAAGAAAATGATTAAATACTCAGAAGTTAGTGAATCGAACAGAACTCGAAAAGACTGCATGGAGAAACGCCAAGCAGAAAGTTTAGCTGTCATAAACAGTTTTTACCCAGAACAAAAGTTTAACTGACGGTTTTGTTGTCTTGGGAGACAATGTGAATTTATTCTTCCTTCAAGACGCTGTCCGCGGCTAGCATTATCGTTCTTTCATCATATATTTTCATCATATATGGTGCAGCAAAATATGACAATGGGTACCATCTAAACAATTCTCTAGAGTAGTTTTTAATTGCCGAAGACATAACGACAATATGGAAAATCACATTTTAATATGCAATATTCTAGCGGAGTGTAGTGTATAGTAGTGTACAGAGTGCGGATAGTATGTAGAAGAATATTAGTCATGCTCAGAATATAAGCGATATTCATTAAAAAATTTACTAATGACTTATATATACTACACATTACGGATGGTGACTTTTTTTAACTACATCTGAAGCAATCAGAAACTAACAATAAATGTCTGTAAAGTTTGATGTTATGGAAATGAAGACTGTTCATTTAGCAAGACGCAAGTTAAGTATACCTTAGTTTAATTAACCAGACCACTGAGCTGATTAACAGCTCTTCTAGGGCTGGCCCGAAGGATTAGACTTATTCTACGAGGCTAAGAAGCAATTGGTTACCTAGCAACGGGACCTACAGCTTATTGTGGAATCCGAACCACAGTATAGCGAGAAATGAATTTCCATCATCAGAAATAAATTCCTCTAATTCTTCATCACCCGGCCGGAGACTCGAACTCGGGCCTAGCGAGTGCTAGCCGACAACTCTACCGACTCTCCCAACGAGGAACTTAGCAAGACGCAGATTACGACAATTGGCATATCAAGATTCTTCCAACTGTTGCCGAGAGAAATGCTAATTAAACAGTTTCAGTACAACATTTTTGTAAATTTATTTTACGCATAAACCTTTTTACAAGAAATGCAAGGAACATACACATAATAAAAATAGGAATGCCAATAAAAACATCATATTAGCACAGTATTTTCACTAATTCTGTATTGATGCAATATGGTTACCATGCACGTATTTCAGTTGCAGTAACAACTATGAGCAAAATTATAAATTTTTGTACAGAGTATGATGGAATAGGAAAAACAAATGCTCTTAAACTAGGCCAAGAAAATTGGTAACTTTAAAGGAGAAAATTCACATAGGATGAGAATGGATTACTGTTAAGACAAAACGGATATAAAAATAGAAAGTCCAACTATAGCCAGGAAACAAGCATTGACCTGGCTACTGCAGTTTTCTAAACTGCACAGATGAGCCTGTAAAGCAGGAAAAGTCGCTGAAGAAACCAAACCAAAAGGATAAGTTAATGACAAACACTAGCAATGAAAACCAGTGCAGAAAAATCTTGTGAGGACAATTTTGAGATTGCAAGTAAATAATAATAATAATAATAATAATAATAATAATAATAATAATAATAATAATAATAATAAATCATGGATATCTGCTAAGGAATTGATAACTTTTCCAGGAAAGGGTCTGCGCACTGTGAATGTGAATGAAACCAGGCAGTGTTTACCTCGTCACAGAGAGCTAGCGATTGGGCGAAGGAAAAATTGACATTGGTGTATTTAAAAAACAACATAACCTTATCATTTTAGTAAGCATAAGTGATGAAGGACCTATGCGAAGACCTTGGTAACGCCATAAAAGGAAGATGCATAATGTTGAAGGATCTCACACCCTATCGTATTCATCATTGGCCACTCTCAGTAGCATTTGAGAATTCTGGGGTAAAGCTTCTCAATGGTTTTTAAAAGGTCGGGATCAACGTCATGAGCAATAGCCAGACTTCCGCCTTACTGATCGGCTTCTGTAAATTGAAGTTTAATTTCCTGTTTATCATATTTTCTTACCCTTACAGTCAACAAAAACCACCACAGCCCATCTACCACTATTCAGTGATGAAAAATTATTCTATTTTTCTACAAGGAATATTTCTCACCTTTTCACGCCTTTTCCATTACTTATTAGCAATCATGGTTGATTTTGGGGATGCAATTAAGGACGATTTACACTGTCTCTGAGGGAAAAAAGAAACTCATGAATTGATTTTCTGCCTATATGTTTTAGTAACACTCATTCTTCCTATCGAATAATGTTTGTGTATTTGCGCACTGGAAGTTTTTAGTTCATTCAGCATTCCTAGGAATACAAATAAACAGTGGCATGTCTCGGAAGGGAAACATTACGATGCTTGGTAAGTCTACTTCAAAGTAGCTGGATATATTCTTGAGTCTCTGCATGAACACTTTTGTCTGAGGAATTTATTCGGATTTCTTTTGGGATACACCGTGGTATCGAATCGAAAACAGCTCTTAATAATTATGATGATAATGATTACGGTAATGTTTATATTACATACTCTACCTGATGAAAAATACAATAATGAAAACAATGAAGTTGGTGGAATAATTTCAAAATAGAAACGCTGTAACATTTACGTGATGGAGCAGCCGAGGACCACGAGCCTCTAATTTCAATCGTTCCAGTTAATGTTAATCTTCTTACGGAAGGAACCCACAATATAAGCGAAGCCCCTTGCCGGCCGCTTTACATGCTTTATTGGCGGAGCCGTATTATAGCCTAGTACTCTGAAAATGTCAGCGTATTCAGTAAGATTCCGGTGAAAGCCAGTGTTACATATCCACTAAAAGCGCCGCCAATATTTCGAAAACGTTGTTTAATACTTTTTACATGGCAATTATCGTTCTTAGCCGAATTTTCATGTGCCTGAAAATAAATAAACAGCAGAATTCGTATACAAGTATCCAGTATATTAAGCAGACAAAAAGCCTATAGTTTCACTTGTTCAAGACAATATGCAAATATTATTATGATCTTTATTAAAGAATCTTATGCTATACCATTCGGTTTAGGGACGATTAAACTAGCAGTTTTAGCAAGTCATCCGACGAATAACTTTTCGTATTTTTACGAACAGCGCCTTCATCGTATAGAAGCCACTAACGATTATGCATGTAAACACAATGCATTATATGAGGGAAAGTGCATTTTGAAAACACTGATTTTTGATAACTGAAAATAAGAAAAGAGTCAAAAACCATTGAAGATACTTTGATAGTTAGTCAACTACAAAACTGACCAGATATCGAAGGTTCAGTACAGCACCTGCAACTGTTACTCAGTAGCTATGAAGATTACATGTAAAAGTTCATCGAATAAGCAGGAAAGCATTACTGGAAATGAATTTATGATACAAATAAACCCGTATACAAAAAGTAAGATGTAGGATTTTAAAGGCTTATGGAATAATCGTATAATAAGACACTTCCAAATTTGTGTGTGTGTGTGTGTGTGTGTGTGTGTGTGTGTGTGTGTGTGAGAGAGAGAGAGAGAGAGAGAGAGAGAGAGAGAGAGAGAGAGAGAGAGAGAGAGAGAGTCTCCTTAATATGTAAGGTATGTCAGTGTTCATAAGACATCAAGTGCAATTTGCAGTTTCACAATCTGACTCTAATGCTACAAAAACTGCCCATCCTCCAACCGTCCTCTCTCTCTCTCTCTCTCTCTCTCTCTCTCTCTCTCTCTCTCTCTCTCTCTTTCCCTGTGTTCTTTCATATTCATTGAAGACACAAACTAAAATAAATAAAAATAACACAATAAAAAAGTCAAGAGATTACTGTATCCCAAAGAATATCTGTTTCATTGTCTACGCATCTAGATTTTCCTTACAAGTCAATAATATTGGATTCTGTCAAAAACTAATATAAAGAGATATTTATATCCAAACTCACGGGTCCGCCTGCACTCACTGAAGCGTTATATATCCATGTTGATTAAATTTTCATTTCAAAATTCAATTACAATTGATGAAAAGTTCTGTATAAATGCAAAAATTCATTTACCCTTGCCCAAATGCTTTTATCTGAGGGTATACCGTATATATATATTTTTTTTAATAAACTAGAGATTAATTTTGTTACTAAGTATTTTTACCCTAAATATGTTAATAACTCGATGGGATATCGAATTGCATGAAAAGTTTGAGCAGTTTTTAGCATGGGAAACAATTACACTATTATGTCAAAAGAGATTTTCGTAATTTTGTCAACGAAAGTGTGGACAATTCACTTGGAAGTATAAAAAGTCTTGCTTTTTTTTCTGTTCAAGGTTTGTGCAAAGTAACTTTTTGTAAATTACCTGGACATCCTGTTCCACAATAATTTTGTGATTGTTAATTTAGTGCTAATGACTCAAATAAACATGCAGAAATGCGATGAAACTCGCTCATAATCAAAATATTACATGATATACTCTCGGGGTAAGATTGTGTCCATGTAGTCCCGATATCACCAAGACACACATTAAAAATCCGAATATCAATTCATAGTAATGTAACGACATAGTATCTGCGTATCTAAAAAAATATATATATATATATACACACATATTTCGGAAACGGGAGATTATGCTCCTTGGGACTTCGGAGAAGGAAAATATCTAGCAAAGTCTAATAAGATATTGCAGTCAGAAGTACTGTGGCAAAACGACAACCTGGATGTAGCACGTGATATTTACATCAGCAAATTGACTCAAACCTGCCATAATGTAAAATGTCCTCTAATAACAAACGACAGCAGAAGAAAGTGCCATTTCTTTGTTGACAGTAATGAAAGTGTTGTGGTCACGACCATTATCCGAAGTCATTCGTCAAGTACACCTCCACATTATTTGGAAGTAGATTTTGGTAATCAAGCTTCGCAAGTAATTGAAATTGTTGTAAAAATATGTTAATGATCCGTTATTAAGATAATTAACTTCAAGGCTTTCTCGTCACTGACAAACCCTTGTTAGCACATAATCGGGAATACCGAATATAAACCAACATCTAGTTGCTGTAAGTTTGAATTTGATTATTGAGAAATAATCCTGATATAGAATTTAAAAGCTGGGTGAACTCATTTGAGTCCATTTTAGCACGTAATGATGTATGCATGAATAAGTGAAAGGTATTTACTTATAGTCATGCCCAAGCACAAATAAATAAATAAATAAATAAACGTAGAGGCGCATACCAAAACTTAAATGTTGTGCTGTACGTTACGTTTTTTCCCCTCGCCGAAAGAATAGCGATCCTAATGACCTGGGATATTTTCGACATCCAAGGCATGAGGGGAAAATATCTGTGCAAGCTATTCTAGTTTGGCTGAGCGCTCACTACGTCGTTCCCAAATGTCTTCTAAATGAGGCCACTTATCCTCACAAACAGATCTGTTTACAGATAACTTGGACCTTCGTCGGGTTTGAAAAGACACACGGAACATTTTCATCACTGCGGAATGTGGAGTCGCAATTGGTGTACGGAAATATGTTTTTTCCTTGAAATGTGACGACGTAAATGTTTCACGGAGAAATGTCCAATTTATTTCAAGCCCCCTTAAGAACATCCACTTCCGGAATCTGAGATATCACAGTTCCTTTTGCGATACCAACCCTAATTTCACTAATTAACTACCTAATTGCTTTCCATTGTGGCAAATATTATTTCACATATTTGATGTTCCGCCGAACACTTAATTAGCAGCTTTCCATTGTTGGTGGTGGGAAACCATTACATATTTAAAAATGAAGGTGAAAATATATAATTAATAATAATAACAAATTCAACTGAACCTTCCTCCCTCAGAAACG
>NC_089752.1:21683000-21710500 GCF_040412425.1 Macrobrachium rosenbergii | reverse complement strand
ACAGTATCTAAAGGTCCACACCACAGATCTTTCTCCCTTTCACACATTGCCATACTGAATGGGCAGACTTTTGGCAAGGCTCCGTGCGTGAATAAAGCCAGCGTCATGAAACCTTGACAATCTGTAGGTTCATTCTGTTACATCAAGATGTCAGATGCCTTGATGACTAAAACATCTCTTTCTGCAAAGTTGTCGGTACTCCATTCATGGTTTTATTCTCCTTTCACTCTCCTTTCAAACGTTCATTTGTTGTTTAAAGCGTTATTGAAGGAGCTACAGTTTTGGTCCTCATTTAAAATAGTTTTCTCATTATTCTGTTTTCTATGAATATTCAGTTATTCCATTTATCGGCAATCTTCCTCATTTTACTTCTTGTAGTCAAGGACAACTTGGCATTCAATTTTTCATACCATCCATTTTCTTCTCAAATCAGGACTTCGATGTTTTTACCGAGTCTCAAATTTCTCTATTTTCCTTTGTAGCATTTCATCCCAATACATATCTGATCGGAAAACTTTTAATTTATTCAGTTTTAGTTCTCCAACGAGCTTCCTTCAATTTCGTGTCTTACTCTTACATCAAATGTTTAAATTAGTGGCTGATATAAAGAAAATTTTACCCTTTTCCTCCGTCAAAAACTGCTGGTTGTCAGACAGTTTAAGCCTTGAGGGATACAAAATTTCAAATCTCAGTGTGCTTTCAAGATATCGTCAAAATTATTTCGACGTATTACTCTTTTTCTCAATAATGGTCCTTAAAGGTTTTGTTCATACATATATAAGAAACTGCTTTTACACTAGGAAGTCATCTTTTGTTTTCTCTACGTTAGGACGTGAAGGAAAATTGCTCTAATCATCCAACCTGGTACCACTTCCTTTTAGATCCCTTTAATGCCGTTACACTGTTTCTTTTCTACAGGTATTAATTTAGCATTGGGCTCAAAAGGGAAGTCTTTCTTCCTCTAAACAGAGCCTCGGTAACACCACTGGGCAATCACATCCCACAATTAGGCCGAAATGACCCTCAGTCAGAAATGTTTTGGACCGACAGTTTCTTTTTCTTTCTTTGGCTCTTTTTTTTTTTTTTTTTTTTTTACTGATTTTATTCTTGCTGTTCCACATAACCTTCTTTCATGCAGGAAGCTGTTTTACAATGTCCTGCCGGGTAGCGAGGCCAGTTCCTCCTTCTTACTAATTTTTTTTTCTTAGTGCTAAACAAGAAACTTATATTTCAATCAGAATGTGGATCCGCAATAAAAACAGACCTACAGTATTTCACCCAGCCTGTATTGAGAAATCTCCCTCTTTAGTAAAGGAGCATTAGACGAACAAAATATAAGATTGCTTTCGAGGTCTCTCTCTCGTAAAGCTAATCAGAAGAGGATTGCAGCAGAAGGGAAAACTTCCTTTCTCTAATACAACAGTAAGTATTGGTGGCATTGACTCTGTTATCACGGACATGAAGGAAATTCAGTTTACCACTGCTTAATCAACGTGCCTAGAGAACGTGCGCGAGTCTAATAAATAAACAGACAATAGTTATCGAAAGCCTTAACCATCTTGATGATACTTCTTGAAAGCCTCGTGCGTCTAGTATTTGAACAAACATTCTAGTTTTTCCTTTTTTTTATCAAACAAATCAATAAATGAAAAGGAACACGGATATCTTATCCAGGAAAATGTCATATGAGAAGATACCAAAATTTTTGTGAGAATGCTGTCAACGAAAATTTATTTTCGGTTGATTTCCGCAATGTAATTATGCCGAGATGTTAGATATCACAGAGGAAGGATCGCCAGAGATGCTAAACTTGAATAAAATGCTTTGCAGCGATGTTTCAACCTGTCAGCTATATATATATATATATATATATATATATATATATATATATATATATATATATATATATATATATATATATATATATATATAATGTGTGTAGCATACATATCATATATGTATACATATACATGTATATGTGTGTGCATGTATATACAAGTATGTTCTAGTGATAGTGTGTACTTCTCACACTGCAAGAAAATGTTGATACTTTATGAAGTACAGAGTTTGTAATAAAGAAACCATAATCCAAAAAATTATTTGAATTAAAAGTAAAACTGATGATTATTGCTTTAAACTAATACAGTATGAGCAAAAAGATAAGGAGAGAAACTTTAATAAATTTGAAAGAGTACACATAGCAACTTTCTCACTGCTTGTGTTTTACTTAAGGAAAAGAGACCACAGGAAAATGTATACCAGACTGTAATTCTTCCCTTGAAATCTCAAGAAATTGTTCGACGATGCACATGAAAATCCTTAAATTCAAACCCATGTCTCCCTTCGCTCATTTCATGTATGTCTCTCAGATTTCTGGAGCAGCATTCATTTTAAGCGACATTTACTGAAGCGGTTATAAAAATCTTAATGAAAAGGATGTGATATTTAGATATCTTGTCACTAAGATATCTTGTCACTAATTACAGTTACGGAGGACTGATACCTTGTCACTAATTACAATTACATAGGACTGATACCTTGTCACTAATTACAGTTACAAAGGACTGACCTCACCAGGTATTTATTTCTGTAATCGATATCAGAATTGTGCAAATTTAACTGAAATTAAAAAATGGCAAAAATACTATAGAAAGTGAATGAAAACTCCCCCCTTTCTTGTAAATATACGAAGCAAAGGGGAAAAAAAGATAACAGAGTTACTTCCTTGGAAGCAACAGTTGTCAGCCACGGCAATTTAACCGAATTTAAAGTCTATAGATAGCCAGCTAACAGCCCAATTATCATTGCAAATTCCCAACACGCTGGAAGAATTAAATAGTTAGATCTACGTTCAGTGTCACCGAGGGGGCTTTAATTGACGCCGAGGTAAATATATGGTTGTTATCGACTAGTTTAAAACTGCTTTTAGGGCAGATTCAGTCCTACAGCGCCGGTGTATATAACAAATAAATAAATAAATAAATAAATAAATAAATAAATAAATAAATAAATAAATAAATAAATAAATAAATAAATAAATAAATATATATAAATATAATATATATATATATATATATATATATATATATATATATATATGTGTGTGTGTGTGTGTGTGTGTGTGTGTGTGTGTGTGTAAGTATATACAGATAGGTAGGTGGAATTGTATTCATCGTAATCCCAAAGATGAAATATATCGATGTACTTCAACATGAAAACACAGGGAAAACTGGTCTTAATTTCTCTCAACTGTATCACCTTCAATCAGGCCTTTTCCAGGAAACTTTAATAACCAAAAACTTAAGAAAAATAAGTATCGTACAGAAGTTTACATTTGACTAGGAGATCTGCATAAAATCAAAACAATAAATACTGTAGATTGTTCTCGGGATAACATAAAATGCATTGCAGTTTCATGCATCTTCGTCTGTTTAGTCAATCAAGGTTACTCTGAAGAGTTCTGATGGAAGAGGAAACTATTGAGACAGTTCAAAGCTTGGAATTTCCATTATATATATATATATATATATATATATATATATATATATATATATATATATATATATACATACATTATATATATATATATAATATATATATATATATATATATATATATATATATATATATATATATATATATATATATATATATATATATATATACATATATATATATATATGTTATATATATATATATATATATATATATATATATATATAGTATATATATATATATATATATATATATATATATATATATATATATATATATATATATATATATATATATATATATATATATATATATATATAATAGACAGATAGATAGGTAGAGTAAATTGAAACCTGTATTTCCTCTGCAGTTTCCCCTTCGTCACCATGGATGTACAACAATAATATATATATAGATATATATATATATATATATATATATATATATATATATATATATATATATATATAATATATATATATATATATATATATATATATATATATATATATATATATATATATATATATATATATATATGCACATTTTATACGTACGTAAATATATACACAACAACATAATACAAATTTCGCAGCCAGAAGCACATAACTCTCTCACTGTGTATTAACGAAGGAAAAGATAAGACGCCAGATAAAAACTATTATAAACTACGCAATGTATCACCATGAATCTAACGCACTTTCTGTATGTAGAACATAAAGTTAATTGATATATTAAGAAGAACGGATTAGAGTTCCGAACGTGTGAAATTTCGGAAATGTCTGAATTATTTGAATGAAAAATGCCAATGATTTTAATTGAAAATTATACGAATTGCCTGCAATTTTCCTGGTTATAATGCTGATGGTAATATCATTTTGGCCTCAGCGAATTAGAACAATTCGTTATCCGCATTTTTTTCAAACAATGTAAATTACAACGTGACACATTTCAAACAATTCGGCCCAATTACATATGTATTTGCCCTGCTTCGTATGTTGCCGAGTTTTGTGCTGAGATAGCCATACTTCTGGCTGGCTGTATTTTGCCGTTTTCATTTCTTTTTATTTTTGGTAACAGCATTTTTATTTCAATTTTTACCTTTGAAAGGAAAAGTCAATACCGGCTCAAAACCTGCTTGCATAAACTGGAACCATTAAACTGTCAACCATGACAAAAGGGACGCACCCGAAAAGGAATATCAAACAAATACCAATGAAAACTTAACCAATAGCTTCCCTTTAAAGCTGACTCCATTCTCGCTTATCGAGAGAGAGAGAGAGAGAGAGAGAGAGAGAGAGAGAGAGAGAGAGAGAGAGAGAGAGAGAGAGAGAGAGAGAGAGAGTTTAAACTAAGGTATTCGGGCAGCATCTTTCCTCCCACATTCTTTATTGGGGCCTTAATAACTCCATGACAGTAAGGGAATATAAATTTCCTTCTGAGTTTCATCAGTTTTCTTTTTTCAATTCTGCTTTTATCTGTTAAATGTAAGCAAGAAAATACGGTATACTTTAGTTTTGCTTGAAGAGATTCCCTTCCTTAATTTCTAAGTAAACCACAATTCTTACTTAAAACGATTTGGCCCCTGACTGATTTTAATTATCTACATTTAGTGTTTCTTGCGAGCACATTGACAACACTAGACTCTGATATGCACGCACAAAAAAGCCATAACTCTGTTTTAATCTTTTGTTGATATCAGTGACATTCTGAAATATACATGATAAAACGTAAAAGGCTTTCTAGAACGAATATTCATTTCTACGTTCCATGGTTACAGATAACACAAGATTTCAGGCAATACTTTTGTAGATATAAATTATTTTAAGATATTTTTAGTTCATTTTCATGCTGGAATTAAACGTTTAATAACTGTGGTGCCATCTATAAATTCATTCAGTGTCTTCTAAAAGTAGCTATACCTAATTCTTTATATGTAAAAATTCTCAGAACGACATATGAAAACTAAAATAATTTGAATCTTGGAATTATCAGTTAATTTTTCGAACAGGGGCATTTTAGGTAACAAAATGATAATCACCTACTAAGTAAAGACATTTTTTTTATTATCGTCTTAGTTTATTATTAAGTGAAAATATATCCCAGAATTGTTGTGAAGCTTGAACGAAAACGCAGTCTGTTATGCTTGAACAAAAAAAAATTCTGAGCAAAGGGATAATGGGATTTTATATCATCTACTGAAATTGAATAAGATAATGCTTGGTTTCCAGTGTACGTAAAAGGAAGTGTAGCCTTCGACAGACTTCCAAAGGTAATATCGGTGTGATATTTCCTGTATCCTGATATTTCTTCCAACTGAAGTAGGAGGTAAATCCCTACTTATCCATGACATATGCAAAAATAAATACGCAGATCGAGAATAAGCAAGACGAGATATTATTTGAATTTAAGGAACTGCACTAAATTTATTCCTTTAGGTGACGAAAGACCCATCATGAAGACACAACAAACAATCGTTTTTATTTAATTTATAAAAGTTTTCGAAGCGTAAAGTGCTCAATGGCAACATGGCTATTCTGCCGATCCCATTTGTCAACAAAATTGTATGTTTATTTGCAGAAAAAAAACAGACGAAAGTCACGGGAAAAAATTGAAACTGATGCGAAATGAACAAAAATAATCACTAGGAAAATCATAACTGTTGCGAAATGGAAAAAATTATCACTGGAAAAGTTACAGATATTGAGAAACTAAAAAAAATAACAACTGGAAATATTATAACTTCCGAAGTGAACAAAAATAATCACAGGGAAAATGATAACTGTTGATAAAAAAAATAATCACTGGAAAAATGATAACTGTTGACAAATGAAAAAAAAATAATCACGGGAAAAATGATAACTGCTATGAGATGAACGAAAATAATCACTGATCCAATACTAACTAGTAATCCTCTTCTGGCGAACGTAGTGCATTTTTCACAAGTCGATGCTCTTTAAACGAAACCAAAACACCGTTTTTGAACGAAACTGAGAATGGCATACCGGCAAGGAATAAGAATCAATCTAATTCTGGTTTTTCTCTCACTAAACCCCGGATCTATACTGGTATTTGTTCTCCGTAGTTTGCAACGTGATATATTAATGGCCGAAATACAAGCACCCATTGAACAAAACATTTAGCTGAGCAGACAATGGCTCTATTTCCATCGCTTGAGTTCAAAGGAATCATTCATCTTTCATGGAATCAAAAATATCAAAACGGTATCACTGCTCATTAGCGTTTGTAAGTGCTTGACTGGGAGTTTCAGATTGTATACGAATATGAATATAAATATAAATATAAATATAAATATGTATGTATGTATGTATGTATGGCGTATGTATGTATGTAAGTATGTATGTATGCATGTAAGGTATGTATATATGTATATATATATATATATTTATATATATATATATTATATATATATATATATATATATATATATATATATATATATATATATATATATATATATATATATATATATATACACATAGAATTTAAGCTTTTGCCAAGTGAAATCAACTTCACTAACAGCGAGAGTCCTGAGATAGACAGAGAAGGGGATGTGATTTAAGAGCTTTTCCTGAAAAATTCTTTGTGCGCTGTTGACGAAAGTAGTAAATAATGCCCCCTATTAGTTAGTCGACTAATGCAGGCTTCACTCATACCAGAAAGAACAGATGGCTATCAGCCTCATCTTAAGTTCACAGTTGAGAAGCAGAAGGATAAATATAGTTTAAAGTCTTCTTTCTTCATGGGAAGATATACATATACATTATGTATATACAGTATGTATATATATATATATATATATATATATATGTGTGTGTGTGTGTGTGTGTGTATGCCACAAATCACACTTTGATTACAAAATCGCAGATATGCCCTTCAGCTAAATTCCTCTAGGATGTTCATTGCTCCATACATTTGAACACAATGCAGAGGAGTCCTTGGGTTGGGGATGAGGCTCTTCTAACGTCAATCGCAACTACTTAAGTCAGGCCAGTTTATATACTGAAGAATGCTGCGTTAGTGGTAAAAAACGGTACAAGCTAGACATTCCTAATTAGGAAGTGCCTATGTTACACTTCAAGACAGAAACTCACTTTGAATATATGTGGCGGTAGAGAAATTCGATCAAAGCTGTTGAGTCACAACATTAACGCCACACACACACAGGTGCTTCGATCTTCTTCAAACACTGGCATTACAAAAGGGACACAGGTCAAGATGAAACTGCTTGTAGTACAAAGACATCACAGGAAAACGTAAGCAACAGCTATTAAAAGGCAGCCTTTAAACTGGGAACTGATGAAAGAGGATAATGATAAGAATAATTTAATTTTACTTGCACTTTTGCTTGCAGTGAAAAATAAGACTGATCTCAGAGAAAGGTTCAGAATTCCCAAAGTGAAATTCCAATATATTTCTCGGCTCTGAAACAATGATGTGGAAAATGATATTTATTCTTGTCATTTTGATGAATCCTTTTTTGTATAACAATAGACATATTGTATAAATGACGTGTTCACCTTAACTGTTCTAAAAAAAACTATTTACTTCTGATTACAGCGTACATAATTATTCACAAGAGCAATTTACTGCTATGTCTGACACTTGAAATCTATGCAGCAAAGCTGTAATAAAAGACTTAAAGACAAGAAAAAAGAGACAGGACATTTTATATGAGAATTTTCGTGTCACCCTATTTCTACACTTAACAGTTGCCACACCAAGTAAACTTACAAAGTGCGAATCCTTCTGAACTGCTAAATAAAATGCATACTTGAGAAACATTTTTTTAAATTCACAAATGTTGTGAAACCTAGTGCTTATAGCAACAAAAGAAAGCCTAATCATAAATAATGACAATACACCTTTCCTAATTAAGTCCCAAGACATTTTCTTTTAATTATAAATGCAAGGAAAATCCAGCGAGATTTAGAGCAGAGATTCGGTCTCTTTTCCCACAGCGAATAACACTAACTTACGGCTTAACAATAGCATTTGCATACAGAAATACTTGCCTTCGATTCTACCCCTTCTGGAATTTGCATTTTCGCTTCGGACAAGCAGTGAGCGTTTACATAACATCTAAACAACACAGCCAGAAATGTCATGACGAGATTAGATTCTTAAACAAAGCAGAGGGAAACAGTCTTCAAACCAGTGATAACACTCGCTGAGAGATAGCGTGAGCTTCAAAATAGTTTCAAATAGTACTTCTCTTACAGCCAGACCATTGCTCACAGTCAGACCAGGAGTAAATCTTGCAAACAGATACACTTTACAGATAAACTTTAACGACAATTATGCATTGTGAATCCGGTGATCTTTCTCTCTCTCTATTTAATTAATAGCCAACGGAACGGTATTTTGGAATCATCTTCATGAGGTACAACTGTATACATGTATTGTGTGTTGTGTGTGTGTGTGTGTGTGTGTGTGTGAGAGAGAGAGAGAGAGAGAGAGAGAGAGAGAGAGAGAGTAACTCTTCCAAGCAAGGTCAGTGGAACAGAAATGTTGTTGGGATTTTCCCCGAATCGTTCTTCAAAGGGAGAACACAAGTGTGTAGAGAGTAGTTTCCCAGAGTTCTCAAAGAGCGCGCCGAGCCTTTGGAGTGTCGTTTAAAGGAGGTAGACGCTGATGACAAGTGAACTGGTGCGAAGGAGCCTACAATCCTGATTGTCCTTCACAGCGTAATATCCTGGGGCGTCCTTGCCAAAAGGAGAGCTGAGAAGGGGATGCTCACAAACGAATAAGTGCAAAGGAGGCTGTTGTCATAGATCATCACGAGTGACAAGCAGATGCAAGTAGGAGGACCTCGTTAGATAGAGGGGAAGAGGAGATGAAGAGCCTAAATTTGAGGATGAAGTTAACTACGAACGTAAGTCGAAAGCCCCAAGTAAAGGCTATAAAGAAGCAGATTGACATATGTACGATAATAAGATAAAAACAAATAATCGTGAGCGGATCTTAACTAGATAGTGACTCGCAAGGGTTTTGAACCGTATGTATCCACCTTTGAGGCGTGTTTAGTACAAGCCCGTTGGAGATTACCGTAAAAACATAAACGATAGACTGTAAATATCATAAAGATAATGACCCCCTAGAAATATTAGTCCCAGATAACGACTCCCGAAAACCCTTGGGGGTCACTGCATAGGAAAGATTCCCGTGAGCTACAATAACATTTTAATTGCGTTTGTGAACTGGGATGACGGAAATGGCAACAAATTAAAAGAGCATTTACTTTATACTAGCTCTTACGCAAACATAAATCCTCCCTTTGTTACACTTTTATATGTACAATGTTAGGAATATCTTAATATTTCCGAAACAAAGAGACGAGGGAGCTGTAGTGTTGCAATTCTACTCCAGTTGTACATCCCAGTTAACCAAGAAAAAAATTCTCAGTATTTACAACATACGACATGACCACTTGCAACTTCTAAATAGCTGCTCCTCTGGTTAAAAGAGTTTATGGTCAAAGTACGTAACACCGTGGAATGGAACATAGAAGAATCATGATCATTTTTCTTTTACGATGTCTCTTTTCAAGAGCTTTAACGTCAGTTAAGAAAAAAATTGTTATAGTGATAATATACAAAAAAGATTCGATCAAGACAAAGAGAGCTAGGCACCCTTAATAGGCGATGGCATTTCTGTGTGTGTGTGTGTGAGAGAGAGAGAGAGAGAGAGAGAGAGAGAGAGAGAGAGAGGGAATTTTTTTCAATGTCATCTCGTCTCACTACTTATGGCAATATTACATTTCACACCATAAAAGGACACAGACTATTTATCTATTCCTTTTACGGTTATCAGAACCAGACTTGTCTCTCATCTATATCTATAAAAAACAGCTGACTGCAATATCCCAAGCAAGGAAGAAGCTTGAGAATATGAAGGCAACAAGCATAACAAGCAAATGTATACAAGCAGCAGTCAGAATATAAGTCAAGTATCTTTGGCAACAAGTGTCGTCCCGAGAGATAGCTTCAGCCTTATTAAAATGCCTCACAGAGAATGAGTATTTATCACACGCGGATGCAAAATTCTTATATTTCGTAAAAGATATGCTCACCTTCAGATATTTATCTATACCCTTTGGTATTACCAAACCTAATATAATTTTTTATTTTTTATTCATCCCCCAGTTTACTTTATTATTGCATTTTTATCGTTTTCCCTTCATAAAACAAAATTTCATGATTGGAAATCAGTTACAAAGCAAGTACGATCTGTTTCATTATACTGTATCATTACTTGCAATAAGTCAGGAAAAGACGAAAGTTTGGAGAACCAAATAAATGCTAGAGTGATTCCGAGAAATACCAGCCTTTCAATATCAAGAACTTATTGTTCTCAAGTTGTACAGAGCAACTGAACTTTCAAGAAAGCGTAGTTGTTTTTTTTATTCTTCAGTTTTTTTTTCATTCTTCAGTTTTTTCTTCAAATTCAGCTGCTTTCAAGAAAGCAGCTGAACCTGAGTAATGAAAGTTTTTCATTCATTCAGAACCAGTATATATATTAAAATTTTTTACATTCATGATGGTGGTTTCCACGTTAAATTTTATTTGATTCCCATATAAAAAATCAGAATTACAGTGTTTTACTTATGGAATTAAAATTTTTATTCTTATTTATATAATAAAAACTGGCATGTTAGTGTTTTACCCATGGAGCTTGAATTATCATTATCATAAATTGCCATTTTCATTTGAAAAATCAATATGACAGTGTTTCAGTTAAGTGACTTAAATTTTTATTCCCGTGTGTAAAAATATTCCCATATCAAAAATTGTCACCCCCACCTCTGAAGAAATGAAACTCTTCTACTGAAGATCCTTAAAATGCGTCTCACTTAAGAAAAAGAGAACCATTTGCTAAGAAACTTGGGCCATTACCCTGTTCCGAATGTAGTCTCTTACTGCATGTTAAATATTGGTGTCATTTTTACAAGTCCTACTTCATTCCATGCTTTAGTTTTATTCTTGGTTTTCTTGAAAATGTCGAAAACACTCAAATAAAATTCAAAACAAGTTTACCTAATTATTTATATGAATATAGGTAAACTTTCTGTTAAGCATTTTATGACATAGTACAAATTCAGTAAGTCTGAAAGATTCTGATAGCAACCAAATATATGCAAGTTGTTATTTTGACTAATAATAATAATGTAACACATACAGACTTAAGGAAGGTCTTCAATCTGATCGTTAGTACACAATGATGTTCTTTCCAGACTTTCAGATGCAAAGCTCAGGCACTTCTTACAAAGAAAACAGAATATTAAGTTTTACGATGTCTCTTAACACAAGCGGGATAAAAAAAAAATGGAAGAATTCCATTTAGATATTAGCTGTTTTATTACTTCTAAGCACAAACATTCAGCAGCTTAGAAAGGGCAGACATTCCTTTTGTAACACACGAAGCAACTTTTCTTCTTAAATCAAGTCCTGCTTACCCGAGACATATATTACTTATACATGTAATATATACATAAAATAACCCGAAAATTACGATTTACCCAGAATTATTGACCGACTCATTTTTTTGACGTCTAGTGAGCCAGGCTCAGAAGTTAAACGTTTCGTTTCAAAGGTGAACATCAGTGAATTAAAATTGTGGATATAGGCTCATAAGATATTATTATTATTCAGAATACGAACCCTATTCATTTGGAACAAGCCGACAAGGCCACTGACTTGAAATTCAAGCTCCCAAAGAATATGGTGTTCAATAGGTAGAAGTAAGAGGAGGTAAAGGGAAATACATAAAGGAGAGATCCCACTTATTAAAAAAAAATTAATGAATGAATGAATAGATAAAAATG
Source organism: Macrobrachium rosenbergii (assembly GCF_040412425.1). Lineage (NCBI taxonomy): Eukaryota > Metazoa > Arthropoda > Malacostraca > Decapoda > Palaemonidae > Macrobrachium > Macrobrachium rosenbergii. Next base: position 21,698,160 of record NC_089752.1, on the reverse strand, counting down.
TATTAAAGTGCAAGGAAAATAGCATTAGAATAGTAACGCACTGCATCTTCCCTTGAACTTCTGAAGTTCCAATTCCACGACACCCTATGGGAGGCTGCTCCACAGAAGGAAATGGGAAATACAAAGCGAGGAGATCAGTTATTAGAAAAAAACAGATATATTACCAAAATTACATATGCAATATTTTAATGTCATTTCCCTTCGGATTTCAAATGAAATGAAATTAAAACGACTGAATATCGTACTGTTCATGCAACACAACTGATGTGCAAATATAACAGAAGGTGAATTATTGCAACGACTGGTAGGTGACCGTGGTGGAGATATAAACTTTATAGACACTGATAAAGAAACTGTTTTTAAAGTATCTTTACATAGACTTCTTGAACAGTGAAATGATATATATATATATATATATATATATATGTATATATATATATATATATATATATGTATATATATATATATATATATATATATATATATAGAGAGAGAGAGAGAGAGAGAGAGAGAGAGAGAGAGAGAGGGTTATTTCAGCTAGTGTATCTACTAAAAGACTAACGAACTTTGGCCCGGACGCTAATTTTTATCTAAAGAGACTTAGTTAGCTATATGTAATCAAAATACTGAAACCTTGTAAAAGGGATATAAATAAGCATAAAATATTATCATTATTGTAAGCGGGAGATGGAATACATCATTCAATGGCCATCTCTAACCTTGTGATACAAAAATAGTTCAGTCCTTGCTAACAGATTTCTTTACAATACAATATATTTTAAGAATCCCCATTGGAAGACGACAGCCTTGTATTCAATTGGAAAGTATAGTCGACATCATCTCTTCCAAAACAACAATAATGTGATGTAATCGTACGTTATTTGCCGGCGAACTGTATTGCAGAGAGAGAGAGAGAGAGAGAGAGAGAGAGAGAGAGAGAGAGAGAGAGAGAGGAATATTACTAATACATAATGCGCAGCTGTCGGTAGAGCTTATCTGTAAAGTCTGTCTTTTGCTAGATTTAATTTTAGTCGGAGAGAGAGAGAGAGAGAGAGAGAGAGAGAGAGAAAAGCTTGATTGCACCTGCGTCTTCCAAGACACGAATCTGATATCTCCCTGAGGTATTCATCGTCAGCAACATCGCAAACTTGTTCTGGAAATCAAAGTTGTCCTGATTCGAATATCAGCTCCTAACGATAGAGCTACGACTGTAAATTCAATCCTGTTAGATTTATTTGTATTTTTTTTTTCATCCACGTATGAGAGCGAACTGAACGCGGAAATCTATAACGTCAATTTCTCAATGTGAGAACTACACAGAGAAAATTAAATATTAAAAGTTCATTGCTGAGTTACACTTGTATATATATATATATATATATATATATATATATATATATATATATATATATATATATATATATATATATATCAATATATATACATATATATATATATATATATATATATATATATATATATATATATATATATATATATAATATATATATATATATATATATATATATATATATATATATATATATATATATATATATATATATATATATATATATATATATATATATATGTGTGTGTGTTATAGGGAATATGTGAAATTAGGGATTTCACAAAGACCCTGGGGAATATGTGAAATGAACAATTCGCTTAGGAACATTTTTGATCCCCGAGGCCTAGTACTTCTTCTTCTTCTTCTTCGTTTAACGTGCTTTTTCCCATTTTTCATATGGGGTAAGCACGATACCTTCTTAAACACAGATAAACAGTGATTCATCTACACTGTTTCGCCGTGTTCAGTACCAGCTCCTGGTGGGTCAAATGTGTTTCACCGTGTTAGTACTAGCCCCTGGGGGATCAACTGTCCTTAAGTGCATTTGATTCCCCAGGGGCTAGTACTAAACACGGTGGAACAGTGTAGATGAATCACTGTTTCGCCGTGTTTAGTACTAGCCATCGGGGATTAAGTGTTCCTAAGCGAATTGTTCATTTCACATATCCCCTAGAGAATTCGTGAAATCCCTGGATCTCACATATTCCCTGTCACACACACATCACATACACCCATATATATGTGTGTGTACACACACACACACACACACACATACACACACACACACACACACACACACACATATATATATATATATATATATATATATATATATATATATATATATATATATATATATATATATATATATATATATATATATATATATATATGTGTGTGTGTGTCAAACAATGTATAATATATATATATATATATATATATATATATATATATATATATATATATATATATATATATATATATATATATATATATATATATATATATATATATATATATATATATATATATACATATATATATAATATATATATATATATATATATATATATATATATATATGTGTATGTATATATATATATATATATATATATATATATATATATATATATATATATATATATATACTCGCATTTAGATCAAGGGCAGGAATACATACAGACGCAGACGACACAGTATCCATTTATTCCAACGTTTCATGATTCGTAATCACATCATCAGGAGATCTACGACAAAAATACAATATATTAATGAAAATCAATTAAAAGAGCTGTTTACAGAATAGCATTTGGGGAAAATGAGGTCAGAAACCGGCATGTTTTTACAGTAACGTAGAAACCGTAACACTGCACAAGAAACCGGAGTAAAAGAAGGAATTAGAGTTATGGCCATCTAATAAAAACACTGCATTCTTCGAAATATTTGTTTATTTATTTGACAGAAAAGACATTGCTACAGTCACTATAAAAATAAAGCATGATGAAATGGTGCTGAAGCCTTCAAAGAAATGATGCAACCAAAGAACTGACACAACACATACAAAGGATCTGCGTCACAATAAGTTAGGTATACCTTAGTTTAACCAGACCGCTGAGCTGATTAACAGTTCTCTTAGGGCTGGCCCCAAGGATTAGATTTCTTTTACGTGGCTAAGAACCAATTGGTTACCTAGCAACGGGACCTACAGCTTATTGTGGAATCCGAACCACATTATGTCGAGAAATAAATTTCCATCACCAGAAATAAATTCCTCTTATTCTTCATTGGCCGGTCGGAGATTCGAACTTGCGGCCAGCAGAGTGCTAGCTGAGAACGGAACCCACTCCCCCAACGAAAGAGCAGAAATAGCGTGCCGACGGAAACTTGATGATGGTCGTATGTGATCTAATCAATTGCTCTGTCGATAGAATTGAAGGCAAACGTCATACTCCAAGCTTACTCAATGATAAGCCAATCAACATTATTAGCTCACAGCACGGGACAAAACATACTTTAATTAAAATTTTATGAAATAAAGGTTAATTAACGCCTGTCGAAGAAATTTTATATAGTAGATCTGACAACCTGAATAAGTAAGGAGGAACAGTTAAAACTACAATACTGTTACATAATTATGCTATCTATAAAATAACGGCTCTAAAATTGCAAAGAGGTAAATGATAAAATGAGTTCTTTCAAAAGACGTTAGGAGTTACTTAACATGAAGGCAGACTAAAAATAAAAACTTTCAATCAATATATATGATAAAATATACCTAAAAATGGATCTATAATTTCACACATGCATTCTTACACAAACTCACATACATACGCACAAACCAGCGTGCGTATGGAAAAAGTGAGACTTTGGAGACGACGTGTGTGCGTAGAATATGAGAAGTTAGATGGCCTGAAAAATATAGGGATATATCGAAGAAGACGCGGTAAAATGGTCGACACAAGTTGGCAGGAGGTTCAGTATGTTCTGTGATGGGGGAAAATATGAAATTTTGGCAGAGCTGAGGAGGGAGTGGCCGAGAACGCGTTCTTTAGGAGTGAAGACTCAATTGAAGAGACAGGTCTTCATAAATCCTTGACTCGCAAGAGTACATACAAGAGAGCTGGGTGAGTGGTGGGATGATCAGAAGGATTGGTCGACAAGGCAGTGAAGAGATTTTTTTAAGTATAAAAAGCACTTGATGCTGCAGAAACTTTCTGTAGATAGGGTTCGTCCTTGATTCAACAAATACACGATGAACGTGGTTTTTTTGAGACGCCCCATATTTGGAAGAATTACCTATGGACATTTTCGCCTACTAAGCATGGGGACCCAAATTAGACTCAAGGGCAAATGCCTCCGCTAAAAATTTGGTAGCTGACAGTAAGATGACTGTGGTGGTTTGCTAATATATATATATATATATATATATATATATATATATATATATATATATATATATATATATATATATATATATATACACACAAAACACACACATATATATATATATATATATATATATATATATATATATATATATATATATATATATATATATATATATATATATATATATATATAAGTACAGAAGTTTTTACAAGCACGCACATAAGCATACAGATGACGAAGATCATATAAATACAAAATATGAGGGAAGTAAAATGTAATGTCAGAAATCTTTTGACATGAAATTCCAAAAAACTTTGTTTCCTTCGTCGCAATACTTCTAATGGACCAAGAAAAAGGCTGAACACTTTTCTTTGAGTTATTATTGGGGGGAGAGGGAGGCGCTTGGAGAATCTTTTATGATCCTTCAGAGACTCCAGGGCCAGGGTGAGCATCTTTCATGCACTTTTATTGAATCTTATTCCAAGAGCGGAAAAAATTCCTTTCCAAAGGGAAGAAAATAATGTCCGCTTGAAGTCAGACGTCTGGGAAAAAGTAGTTCCGAAAATATAACGCTAGAGAGAGTCGTGTTCCACTGCATACAAGTCGTCAAAATGTTCTTTCTTTTGTAAATTAATTTTTCCTTCTTATGTTTACGTAACTGCACTCGTGTGGGACAAAAAGCCATATACTTCAGTTATATACTTTTTTTTTTTAGCTTAAAATTTTTCTTTTGGTCACCAACACTTTCTCGTCTGTATTCCCATCTAGAATTCAAACATAAATCTTGCACTAAGTTTCTCCGCTTGACTATTTCCACAAAGGTTTTGTTTATTAAAAGACTGCAGAACATCCGCTGGTAACTAAAAAATACTTCTCAACTGCAAACGACGTTTCAGGAAAAGTCTAACGAATTTTCTTGAATTTTCTCATATCGTCTAACAAACCTGAACATTCCTGAGCTTACTGACAGGAACTTTTATTTTATTCAAGCTTCCATCTACACACACACACACACACACTGTCTGTGTATGCATACATACATACACACACACATATATATATATATGTGTGTGTGTGTGTATGTATGCATACACAGACACATTCATATATACATATATATGTGTATTTATATAAACACAAACATTCATATATATATATATATATATAGATGTGTGTGTGTGTAACTGCTTATGCTTACTTTTTCAGACAACGTCAATTTAAGGAGGAACAGGGTAGCCGCACAACTTCAGTTTAAATACATTCATATTACTCGTATTAGGCTTTAATATGACGGAATGGTTTACATTCCAGATTGTTTAATTCACAAAGTGCAAGCTTTCGAAGACATGCAGTCTTCTACTTCAGTACCGATGCACTGAGGAAATAACAGCTACATTTGGTCATCATATATATATATATATATATATATATATATATATATATATATATATATATATATATATATATATATATATATATATATATATATATATATATATATATACACACACACACACATATATATATACACATATATATATATATATATATATATATATATATATATATATATATATATATATATATATATATATATATATATATATATATATATATATATATATGTGTGTGTGTGCTGTGTGTGTGTGTGTGTTCCACCCAACACTGACAGTGGAGCTAATAGAAACTATAGGCCAAAAAAAAAATAACCCCCTCGCTCACGTCCTTGGTTGAACGCCGTGGCATAGGGCGTGTCCTACGGAGCACCAGGTATGCCCCTTGCTGCCGCACAGACTATGAACGAGAGAATGAGACCCGCCGACCAGTAAAAATTCATCACTCCAGTGACCTCATATTTTACATTTAAGGATTAGCTCTTAAGTCCGCACGTTGTAATAAAAACTGTCAAAGTCAATTTGTACTTAAGTCCCGAAGGCGAGGAAACGTTCCGTCGACTATAAGAAGTAAATGGAAGCAAGCGTGAATAATCTCTCGTTGTTCCTGAAAAATATTGACTTATACAAATTGTAAATAAAAAGATAGCCTCTGCATATAATGCCCTTGACTTTAGTATATATATACATACATATATATATATATATATATATATATATATATATATATATATATATATATATATATATATATATATATATATATATATACACTTATGTGTGTGCGTGTGTTTGTACGTGTGTATATTATACTGAACTTTATGGTTCTTTGTCTCTGTTAAATCAAACTAGAGCTGAATATGTTCAGAAGGATTAACTACGTCCACAGAGTTCCAAAGCATCGTGAACAGCATATTAACCCTTCAGGCTAACTTAAGAAAAATACCTGATTGTTGTGAATTCTGTTTTAGTTTTTCGGGATTCGGTCATCCTATTCCTAGGATATCGCAATAATCATTCCAGAGAGAGAGAGAGAGAGAGAGAGAGAGAGAATTCCGCTTTCTATGTAAGGCCGTATTTCAAACATCTAAAGGACCGGTTGTAACTAAATAAACTTTAATGGAAATCACATCTAAGGAACGGCATATGAAGCTTATGAAATGTAGACTTTTTTCTAATATAAAATAAAAGTGTAGTGACTGAGAAAGCTGAACTTTTGAACAAGAAATCCATATCAGCAGATGTTTTTGATGTAGATTTAATTTCTAATACATGCTTAACTTGAAATGGGTAAATCTAACATACAGAAAATAAATTCACTTTCACACAAAAATCAAAATGAGTTTCTGCCATCAGACCTTTGAATTCCTTTCATGAAAAGCAAATGTGCTTGAAATTATCTCAAAACATCTGTATTAGAAAAAAAATATCCTAATTTTGGGGTGCGTGGGTTAGTTCGTTAGTTTGTGCTTACATACAAATACTGTAAGCTTGTGTATATTGACCTACTTTCACTGGATAAAGAACCTCAGTAAATTGTCCGTTTTATGTCTTGAAGGAAAGTGTATACATAGGATGAGGTTCCTAGATTCATGTATCCCATTCCTAACCATATGGCAATGGGTACAATGTTGGCCACCCATCCACTATCTAGTTACCCATTGCCAGTGTTGGTCACCCATCCACAACCTAGTTACTCATTGCCAGTGTTGGTCATCCATCCACAACCTAGTTACCCATTGCCAGTGTTGGTCATCCATCCACAACCTATTTACCCATTGCCAGTGTTGGTCATCCATCCACAACCTAGTTACCCATTGCCAGTGTTGGTCACCCATCCACAACTTAGTTACCCATTGCCAGTGTTGGTCACCCATCCGCAACCTATTTACCCATTGCCTGTGTTGGTCATCCATCCACAACCTATTTACCCATTGCCAGTGTTGGTCACCCATCCACAACCTAGTTACCCATTGCCAGTGTTGGTCACCCATCCGCAACCTATTTACCCATTGCCAGTGTTGGTCATCCATCCACAACCTAGTTACCCATTGCCATTGTTGGTCACCCATCCACAACCTAGTTACCCATTGCCAGTGTTGGTCACCCATCCGCAACCTATTTACCCATTGCCAGTATTGGTCACCCATCCACAACCTAGTTACCCATTGCCAGTGTTGGTCATCCATCCACAACCTAGTTACCCATTGCCACTGTTGGCCACCCATACACGACCAAGTTACCCACTGCCAGTGTTGGTCACCCATCCACAACCTAGTTATCCATTGCCATTGTTGGTCACCCATCCACAACCTAGTTACCCATTGCCAGTGTTGGCCACCCATCCACGACCAAGTTACCCACTGCCAGTGTTGGTCACCCATCCACAACCTAGTTATCCATTGCCATTGTTGGTCACACATTCACAACCTAGTTATCCATTGCCAGTGTTGGCCACCCATCCACGACCAAGTTACCCATTGCCAGTGTTGGTCACCCATCCACAACCTAGTTACCCATTGCCAGTGTTGGTCACCCATCCACAACCTAGTTATCCATTGCCATTGTTGGTCACCCATCCACGACCAAGTTACCCATTGCCAGTGTTGGTCACCCATCCACAACCTAGTTACCCATTGCCAGTGTTGGTTACCCATCCACAACCTATTTACCCATTGCCAGTGTTGGTCATCCATCCACAACCTAGTTACCCATTGCCAGTGTTGGCCACCCATACACGACCAAGTTACCCACTGCCAGTGTTGGTCACCCATCCACAACCTAGTTATCCATTGCCATTGTTGGTCACCCATCCACAACCTAGTTACCCATTGCCAGTGTTGGTCACCCATCCACGACCAAGTTACCCATTGCCAGTGTTGGTCACCCATCCACAACCTAGTTACCCATTGCCAGTGTTGGCCACCCATCCACGACCAAGTTACCCACTGCCAGTGTTGGCCACCCATCCACGACCAAGTTACCCACTGCCAGTGTTGGTCACCCATCCACAACCTAGTTACCCATTGCCAGTGTTGGTCACCCATCCACAACCTAGTTATCCATTGCCAGTGTTGGTCATTCATCCACAACCTAGTTACCCATTGCCAGTGTTGGTCACCCATCCACTTTCTAGTTACCCATTGACAGTGTTGGTCATCCATCCACAACCTAGTTACCCACTGCCAGTGTTGGTCACTCATCCACCATCTACTGTAGATGCCCACTGCCAGAGTTAGTCACCCATCCACTATCTAGTTACCCACTGCCAGTGCTGGTCACCCATCCACTCTCTAGTTCCTTCTTATGAATAAAGCGCTAACTAGAAAAATCCTATTCCCTATTAACAAAAATCCCATTCAAGACGAAATCATGAGCAATAAATAACGTCAACAACTCATCCGAGCGGGATTAATCCCTAAATTTCACTAGGCACCGTAGCCATTGTGGTTGAATATTCCTATTCAGGATGCTAGATCCTCTCCAACGACGTTCATAATTTAGCAGCCGTGGCATGGGAATGGGGACATTCGCCATGAATATTCAAAACGACTCGGCTTTTTCTCTCGCGGTCTTGTTGAATCCTCCTACTTTGAGTTTAATATCAAATGCCGAGGCCCTGCGTCTATTCGTTTTATTCCATTAGACGAGTGTAAAAGAGACGACGCTTTCGCGCCGGGTTATTTGAATGCCTGAACTTTCTTCTTCCCTTCAACAACATCTCGGGCGAGGAGCACCCAGCTCCCAGAGCGTCACTGGTTACGGTTGCTGATTAGGTAAAGGGTTTGTTTGGTATGCGTTGCGTATTCTGGCTGTACGCCAGCAGTGTATATGTTACCATGGAACAAGGCCTAGCAAATGTTTAACTTAAAATAAACATACCATCTGTATATGATTATGGATACACAGAGGGTTTTCCGTATTTGAGGTAAAAACCTAGACTTTTTCCAAACAAGCCTGGTATTAAACCATTGTTTCGGTAATAGCACTCCTTGCTAATGTTTCTTAATATGATTATCACGATGCTTCACACAAGCCACTTTAAATATTTCATAAACAGTGCTCCACTACTCTAGTTCTGGTTCATTACACGCGTTCACAGTCAGATATCTGCTGCCCAGATTGGCCATCTCGGAAACTGGGAATCATTAGCAGGCAATGACTAGCCAAAACACACTTCATGGTATATTACCTAACATAATAACGAGGACTTTGTTTTGTTTATTAGAAAAAATTCCAGTAAACCACATTTTTAAAGATTCATCATAATCAGATAGCAACCAGCTGAAATAAACAGGAAGAATCTAACTGGGCTTCTCTTGTGAGACTCAACATTAAAAAATGCAAATAGAGGGATTATGAATTGCACATATGCTAAGGAAAATCCCTTGGTTCCAGAGAAAAAAAACTTTTACAAACATTATGCTGATCGTATAAATTAACAGCGACCTCATTTAAGAATAAGTATGGGATAGATATCACTCTTGTATTTTCAAAATACCTCTAAGTGAAGACTGCATTTACATTTAAAACATAAAGGAAAGGACTGTGAAATAAAATACTAGGTACACTGACGTGGCCTTCCCGTGAGTTTCTCCTGCAATATTAAATCCCATGATGGGCTGTTCTGCTCTCAAATGCATACAAGCAGAGAAACCTTTTACGTGGTAATATTCCTTTCAACCATAAAAACCACTCATGCTGTAACCCCCGCCCCCCAATACCCCTGTATCGAAACACCTCAAACGATTCAAAAACTCATTACAGGCTTACATTACTACCATAAACATAATCTCATTTGCATCCAGTTTCCCGACATGAGAATCTTTCAAAACTAAAAAGACAGAGAATGAAAAATAAAAAAAAGTATCTAACACTCCATTTACCCCATGCGAAGACTCATTATCCACTAACTGAGGTCTCGATCAAAACCATTCATGGGCAGTGACATGCAACGTAATAACGAAAACGCTATGGATGGCGCCCAAGATTGGTTGGGGGAGGCGAGGAAACGACAAGGGGCGAAGGCCGCCGCTGATGCCGCTTCTGCAGCCGAGGGCTGGATATTGCAAGGCTAAAACCCATCACCGAATTCCCGTCTAATATCCTGGGAGAGACATAAAGCAGGCTGTGATCTCTAAATTGCATTGCGCTCATATAAAAATCCAAATTCCATTTCAGAAAATGCAAGAGATCCCGCTCTCAAGCGAGAGCGGTTTATCGTAATGCTTCTTTTATTCCTGAGGGGTGAATGCGAATGAACAGGGGCCAGGAAATACAGTGTTTTACAGTGATTTTTTTAGTCATAAAAGGCTAATTGAAGTTATCCATACATTTTCTTTGCATTTCTCTCTCTTCCTCCCCACCCTCCCTCTCTCTCTGTGTATACACACACACACACACACACACACACACACACACACATATATATATATATATATATATATATATATATATATATATATATATATATATATATATATATATATATTGAATAGAGACAGACAGAGATAATAAACACGAATAAGTCTGGTTTACAAAAATTTCATGGGGCAACCTATCAGTAGTAGATATATGTAAGCAAAGATGTTATAATTGTGTGCAACAACTCATATATATATATATATATATATATATATATATATATATATATATATATATATATATATATATATATGTATGTATGTATGTATGTATGTATGAATGCGTGTATGTGTATTTATATATATAACCTCTTTTCCTTTACAAAGATAAATAAAAAGTTCCTAGTAATTCCATAAAGTTAACACGGCGTAAGAAAGTAGGAGAAAAATTACTCCTGCGGACAGAATATAACGTCTACGGTAGAATGGTTACAGCTCAGGAAAATCGATGGATGAAGTGGTAATATCGTATCCCTCGTGAAAGAGGTGACGGTGAGGGCACAGGGGGAACTGAGAGAGAGAGAGAGAGAGAGAGAGAGAGAGAGAGAGAGAGAGATGAGAAACATATTTCATGGAATGAGAGACAGGGAAGAAGAGCGGGTATGGCACGGGTGGGTGGGGGGGTGGGGAGGGGATACGGGTGGAGTTGTGAGTGGGGTGGGGGGTGGGGGGGTGGGGGGGTGGGGACAGGGAGGCTGATATCGAGGCAGGGTCTCATCAAATACAGTGCCAAAACCACTATTCACAACAGACCCCCCGAATACAAAAGGAAATGAAATTGGGATCAGTAAAGTTGATTTTCCAAACAAACTTCACCCAGAGGCGATATCAAACTTTTCTCTTATCACATTCAAGGTACATTTCTGTTCGGGGCGAAAAAGAAAGAATTGGAAAAAAAACTGAAAGGAAACTGACAGCTGTTCCTGAAGTGTTTGAAGTGAGGAAAAAAGTTCTAGGTAAACAGCTGGAGGTACAGAGTATAAATATGGAATGAAGAATCTCTCTCTCTCTCTCTCTCTCTCTCTCTCTCTCTCTCTCTCTCTCTCTCTCAAAGACTGAAATTCATCCTCTCGGTCAATGTTTCAGGTTATTAAGAAACCCAGGTGAGATGAGTATATGATTTTCAAATATGGGTTAAGGAGAGAGAGAGAGAGAGAGAGAGAGAGAGAGAGAGAGAGAGGTTGGGGGAGTTATGAAAATGCGTTTTGGGAGAACTTCTGTTGGCAGACTTATATGGAAATGAACGTATCGTTTATTTTGCAAAACTGAAACTATTTGAAAATAGTTGGATGGAAATTTAAATTATGATGTTTTTTATGGGAGCAATGAAATATCGTCGCAATTTTATTACGATCTAAAACAGTGATTCCTAAAGGTGGATGGATCTTTAAACGGGTGTCATTAATACTGAAACAAAATATTTCCAATACTGCTGATCGGCATTTTAATGAAAATTCATCTACTCTGTGAAGTGAACGCAACAAAGCATCAGGTACTTCGTACATATATTTATTAGGTTTTCAGAAGCCTCCCTTTTATTCAAATTTGGAAAGATTCTTTAAAAAAAGCCCCACACCCAAAAAAAAAAAAACACACAAACCATGAGAGGAACATGCAATGAGCAAAGGTTTGCTTGAAAAAAATACCGTTATTTTGAACTTGGAGAACTCTAAGTCAAGTCATAGGGAGAAAAAGGCATTCCTTAAGCTTCATGGAAATAAAGTTAATTTAATCACCTAACAAAGAAAGAAGGCAATTCATAGAAATGGTAAAACTAAATAAAGTGCTTAAGCTCCTTTACTCCAACGTCATATGGATGCTAAGTACGACCAAGTGTTTTTCGGAACTTATGGGGTAAAAATATTTCATTTAAGAAATATGAAAAATATAGTCTGCTTTTTGAACTGAAACGACTCTAAGAGCTTATGCTCCTATCATGTGTGCTCTCTCTCTCTCTCTCTCTCTCTCTCTCTCTCTCTCTCTCTCTCTCTCTCTCTCTCTTATACACACACACCTTTACTATAAAAAGAAAAAACAAAAAATAATGAATGATAAGCAACATCTTCAACACAGGAGAACGTCAAGGAATATATATATATATATATATATATATATATATATATATATATATATATATATATATATATATATATATATATATATATATATATATATATATATATATATATATATATATATATATATATATATATATATATACATATATATATATATATATATATATATATATATATATATATATATATATATATATATATATATATATATATATATATATATATATATATATATATATATATATATATATATATATATATATAGTCAATTACACACACACATATATATGTGTGTGTGTGTGTGAGTGCGTGTGCAGCAATCTTAAAATCACAATAAAAAGTCTGCATTATTAGCTTAACGGCCACTGAAATTTTCCATGGTTATTAGATAAAATTCTCGCAACTACCAACAGTGCTTAAAACATACATACATAAATAACAGTTGCTATATTTTTACTCGTTTTTTTAGCACATTCCTCTTTCATCAGCCTTTTTTACCTCGTTAAGAGTCGTTTTCAGAGAGTCGTAAAATAACTGAAAGAAAAAAAACGTATACTATTGCACTCGACGTGGAATCTCTCCATGCGAATTCATAAAATTCTTTTCGACTGGCATGTTACCAATATCACTCTGCAAACTGCAGCATCATATTTCATTTCTTTTTAAACCAGGGATAAACAAACTCATATTAACGATTAAAGAGTAGTTATGGCTATTTTCATCAAAACGCCTCTATAAAAATGTGTAGCAAGATATTCATCTCACATAAACCAGAAGAGCTGGGAGATGCAGGTTAGAGAAGTAAAACTCATTCTTATCAAAATGAATCTATACAAAACGTGTCGTCAGTTGTTCATCTTACGTAAACTAGAGGAGCCGTGAGATGCAGGCAGAAAGAATTTCCTCAAGTATCAGAGAGTTAACAAACTATTGGAAAACGGTAACCAAGCAGATCAAGCTGAGTGGAGAAGTCACAGGAGCAGCATAGGACATTTTTCGAAAGGATGCTTTGGTAGATGGGGACAGAGAGAAGGATCACGCGCCCTCAAGAATTCCAATAACCTGGATGTCACTGGAGAAATGTCCTTCATATAGTACTGAGAGAGAAGAAAAATAAAGGAAGACTGAAAATTAATATCCTTTCTTTTTAGCTTTCTCAGGCAAAGAGGATGACGAGGATGATGGTGGAGCAGCTAACGGTCAATATAATACTTATGAAGATGATGACGAGTCATGGTTTTCGTTATTTATTGAAATAAATTATATTTACAGCAATGCTAGTTATCATTACTATTATCAAATGGCTTAAAATCGTTCACTGAAATACGAAACAACAAAAAACAAGATACAGAGGCTGAACAATTCTTATCTTCCTCAGAGCATGCACTTCCAAATTGACATTTCCCATGCAGCCAATACTCGTTTTATGAGCTCAAAAGACAATGAGAATACATTATACTTCTTTCTCAGATGACAACTGAACTATTCCCAATGTTCTCAAAAGAATGTAAGACACATAATGATGAACCTCAACTTAAGAAAATTAAATATGAAAAAAATATGTTGCATCCAGTCAGAAATAAGCGGATAACACAAGAAAGCATACATTTAACTTTATCGAAATCAAGTAGCCTATCCACATAAGGCTGGCCTCAAGGACTTGTTCTGAAATGAGATGTGAAAACTGGAGAGAAATAAAATCAAAGAACGCACTTTTTCTTCTATAATTTATGTCTTATTTTACTCCATTTCTGTAGTGCTTATTACCTGTATTATCTTGCATTTTCACCTCTATGTCGTGATATTATTTGTCGCCAAGAGGATGCTACAGTATAAAGAGCCCTTGGCTGTGTGTATAGGTCGCCGCAGGCGGAACATAAAAGCTTTATCAATAAATGCTATTTCTTTGAAAAAGTAGAAAACTTTGCTATTATTAATACTAATAATACGACTACTAAGAACTGCAGCTTTCAACAAGACGATAATAAAAAAAAATAACAGTCGTGATTGTATAAATGAATAAAG
>NC_089752.1:21658000-21678000 GCF_040412425.1 Macrobrachium rosenbergii | reverse complement strand
GAGAGAGAAGCTAAATTTACAGCGTGTATGGAATGTCTGGAAGAGTCATGGCGCCTGAAGTTGTCCGGGAAAATGGTTTGTTATTCTCTAGCTATATTGAACACTTGGTTTACTGATCTGTGAAATACTCTGAGAAATAAGCCAATTTAATTGATGGAGGAGAATGAGTAAAAGGGTGGAATATTTTTCAAATGTATAGACTTTGCATTAAAATAAGAGAGAGAGAGAGAGAGAGAGAGAGAGAGAGAGAGAGAGAGAGATATTTCAAGACGGTCTCAAAAACTTAAAAGACTGAATACTGTGTAATGAGCAAAGAGAAGTATTGTGCATAAGATAAAGAAAGTAGCAGTCGCAATCTTTCTGTTTTACGATTCTGGTAAAGTGAAATACAAGGCAACCGGGAATAATTGCAAATGAACAGAGAACTCTTCCAAAAGGAATGTAACATCTACATTGGATGTAAATCAAATTCAGTTGGCAGGATTATATGCAAACTATAATTTTCATGCGGCAACCAAGTTAGTGCAACGCAAATCACGACGCCAATATTTTAGTTGGTAGTCCTTCTGTTACTTTAAAGGAATGGGGTTTGATTCCACAAAGAACAAGACTGTAAAGGAGAAACCCAAAGTTGTGTATACTGTGTTTCTTAAGTTACTGAAGCGAAGTGAATGCCGTGAGGATTTAATAGTCTTTCAGTGTACTGTAGGAGAACAGTCAAAAGGTTCTACTTAATAATGGATTAGTGACAATGCGGAAATAAGGATCTAGCAGCGTCTCAATGTGTGTCATCAATTGACGGGCTTCAAGACTGGTCAAGAAGTATGTTTTACCATAATATCTGAAGTTCTCTTGGTACTGCAGTTCTCGAATTATGAAATTAATCATATCTGTACCAGTTAGCCAGAATATGGCATCATGAGTTCCAGGATCAAAGGTCTTGCAAATTCTCGAAATGCTTACCCCGCAACATTTTTCATTTTTAGTTTGTACAATGTTGGCCCCTTGGCTTTCACGTACAAAATGATTAAGTTTCTAGGTTTCTACACTAGTTATTATAAAATAACTTGGTATCGAAAATCTTTAGTCCCATGGTACGTCAAATTTAATCTTCTTTGTTTTCTCTAATATGAGCATTTTATTTCATTTTTGAGACTAGAATTACATGTTAACAGCCTTCTCATCTACTTCCTAACGATTACGCGCTCACTATGAATACGATTAATAATAATAAAAAAAACGCATAGTATTGTCAGTAGCCGATACAGCTATATTGACGGCAACGAATACAATGTCCCCGGCACATGACATTTCATGGTCTTTTGCAATGAATGCAGCTGAGATTATTCAATCACGAGCGAGGACTTTGAAAACTTACCTGAAAGTGACTCCTAAAACAAAAGGCCTAACGTTCAACGTTGCCAAAGTGAGCACTAACAAAAGGGTGGAGAGAGAGAGAGAGAGAGAGAGAGAGAGAGAGAGAGAGTTATAAGTACAATCAAGGTAAATTGTAAAAATAAAAGTCATCAAATAAAGCACATGCAGACGGCTGCCGCCTGTGAGTCCAAATGGATAGTATGAACATTACAACAATTAAAAGTTGCTGTGTAACATTAAAGATCTAGGATCCTAAAGCCTAAACGGTGCACAGATGATAAATATAAAGAAAAGTGTTAAACAAAATTAACAAAAGTCTCAAAGCACATGATCTTATCTGAAAAATGTAATCATGCTCGAAGACTTACTTAAAGCATGAATATCAGCTGTGCTATTTGCCAGTTAATTAACAGAGAGTTTTAGAGCAACAAGTGTAAATAAAAAAAAAACAATGACAGCAAACAAACAACTACATGAAAAAAATATGATCCTACGAAATGTCCAAAAAAAAATACTAACAGAGATTAAAGTGGAAAACGAAAATATTCCCCTAACTAGGAACAAAGTAAAATTATAATAAACTTCAAAGAGATGAGATTCAGTAAAAACGACTAATATAAGCTCTTGATGACTAAAATTGTATCGGAATTCACCGATTTTTTATAATAATAATAATAATGAAACAACATCCGTCTGACCTGTGGTCGACCTCGAAATCGAAACGAAGTTCGCTGTGTTCAACAAACATTAAAATAATTAAAATACGCTTTGCTCCTAAACAATGGAGATCGTACCATTAAAGTAAAAGACTAAATAAAAAAAAGAAATGATTAAATCAAGCTGGCTATTGTATAAATCTGTCATGAAATGATACTCTCGGTGAAAGCTTCAAAGAGTGGACAAGGATCAAGGGGATTTGGTAAATGTTTACGATTTAAATGAGAGCGGCTATACCAGCAAATAATTAACGCAAGAATTCAGACGGCATTAACAAAAGCATTACGCATTTCACTTTTGAACAATACTATATCCGTCATTGACAGGTAGTACATATATATATATATATATATATATATATATATATATATATATATATATATATATATATATATATATATATATATATATATATATATATATATATATATATATATATATATATATATTGATAGTAGTGTGATTGTTGCATCATCGTGTGTCATCTAGTCACGTTTCCTACGACCAAATAATAATACCTATATACTTGTCACACCCTTTTTATATTTCAGCATCATTATAGTAACATTTAGTTTTTTGCAATTTAGTTTAAATTGTTCTCATGTTCGTTTGTGAAATCTGTTGTGCTTAGTCGTCCAAACTCCCTTTCTCAGCCTGTGAGCATGTTGGAGAACCCCGTTTTGAAGCAGTGTTTAAATGCTTAAAAGTATTAATCTTATTATATCCCCACGTTATCATCGTTTCTCGGCCTACTGCTTCCATCCTTTAATTCCGTAAATTCTCTCAAACGGTGGAGGCCACTTTCTGCATGACCCAGAATCATAAAAGGAATGATGAAAGACAGCAGGCTGGTCCATCTAATAACAGATCAGAAGTCAGGAACGAGCTGCGAGCCGGCCCACTGACGTTCCTTTTCGCAAATCAGCCTCCCACTACCCGTGCAATCAACTTAGTGATGGGTAAAAGACGATGTCTGATGCAACACGGGCTCCAGTCGCGAGATAACAGCCGACATCACATTAAATACCAACACAGTCAAGTACTTTTCGTCCCAAATCATGACTGCAGCATAAGATGGTGATCATCACAGGAACAGAAAATTAATATGAAAGAGGAAAAGAAAAGCTGACTTTATTTACAGGGTTTTGGGCACTGGTTAAAGTTAATAATTTTGTAGCTCGTTTTTATGCACGAATTTCAGACTATAAGTCTTGTTTTGTTCGATTAGGAAATTTAGGCTGGCACAGGGGGCTTTCGACCATTCAGCGCGTAAGTGAAAAGAGGGAGTGGAAGTGGCTGTACAGCAAGATACAGAGCTCCAGAAAGTAAAGAAGAGGAAGTACATGGATCTCAACGTGGAACTGGGAGAAAACCTCACAGTTGTACGAAGTTGTAATTGTTACAGAGTTTGGGCAGTAAGATTGAAGAAAGTCTGCGCAAATGGATGTAAGTGAAAGACTAAAAAGTGGGTGCAACTAGGGGCGAGGGAACACTGCAAACACTTCATTGCACTGCTACAACCAAAGGTTTTTCCAGAAATTTATTTGATATTGAAGTGTATTAACTCATGTGCAACGGGCGTAACGTTCCCCCGGCGACTGTATGTACAATAATAAGAGATCATAAGATGTTTAGGATCCTTGCATAAGCTACCGCGTGCATTGAATTGTAACTTGAATATTTCTTTTAACAGAAATTCTTCCTCATTTTCCTCCAGTCTCGCATAAGGTCAAATCTTTAACTCTTTAACTGTAAAGCAGTTACTAACAGAAAGCTTCCCCCTCGATCTGGGACAACCTTGACGTGGTGAGGGGCCTCTTGAGCCCCAGGAATCTGTTCTCGGGTTTGAGTCCAAGAGTCCCATATGGCATTATATTTTTTTTAATCAAGTTTTGTGGAATTTTCCGCTTTTGCTAAAATTTGCTGGACCTGATAAACAGGAAAAGCTATCATAACTGGGATTGGGTTTATATCCGAAGCTAAATAGTGGGAACTGTGGTAGGCCCATCAGCTGCCCGATAATGTTGAACCTGAAAGATCTCAGGCGGAACTGTTCTTTAGGGCTGGACCACGGATTCCAGGGAGGTCCGGTTCTGGGGATAGGACTATCAGCATTCTATCCGGTTTGCCCATAACACGATTAGAGTGGGGATGATAGTATCTCGTAATACCTTCGGTCCTAGCAAGCAGGTTTGGCTTACACTTGGGCCACTATAATCGTGTTGTGCCATCCCCTGTGGGGTAGGGTAGGGACAGGGACATTTGGGAGTCAGTTCTCACTTGTGCCATTGGTGGAAGAATAAACCCCATGAAAGGCTGATGATATCTTTTTAAGGTTTTCAGGTTTATTATTATTATTTTTTTTTTACCCCTCTCAAATCTTTGTCTAGCATTTATAAGGATTTGAGTACCCCTGGACCCTCTGATGGTGCTGTTCTGGCACAGATGACGACCTCTGCACCCACCTTGGAGATTGAAATTTATCCAAATGCTGATGACTTCTCCAAAAATAAATTGACAAAAAGCATTAATAAAAAATATTCTGATCCCACTCCTGACTTCCCCTCCCCTGGACCCTCTAGCCATGCTTCATTGATGACTACTTCAAGCAAGGACACAGACTTTTCTAAGAAATCTTCATCCAAAATTAAATACTCAACACAGCCAGGTTGTGTGAAAAATTTGAGAATGCTCCATATCGAAGACTTATCAGTCTGTTGTGATTGTGAAATGATCTCGACAGCCCTGAAATCATTTGGAACTGTTGTAGAAATCAGGATGAACTTTATTGGTATTGAATGTAAATGGGAAACGTGGGTTACCTCTAGTAGCCCTGATGAGGCTCTAAAGGCTAGTAGTATGATAAGTGCCATACAAATAGATCAAGCTACAATACGAGGAGCCTTAACAGACAAAGTTCCCGAAGACATGGGCATTTATGTGCCATCTAAATGGACTCGAGATAAACCAGAGAGAAACCAGAGAGCAGAAGTGAGGAATCCTAAACCTCCTATGTGGGTTGTAGCTTCAGCCAAGAAAGAAAATTATAACTACTATATAAATTTTGCAGGTTTCTTCAGAAAAAGGTGGGAGGAATAAAGAGCGGTGATATTTCTCCTTTTGGGAAGAATACCGTTTTTATTCATGTAAATCCACAACCCAAGCATATATGCTGACCTTGTTGGACATAAAAAATGATGAAATGATTATTAAAGATCAAAGCCCCATAAGCTTTAGTTATGGGAGAGGGTACTATTTGATAAAGACCTTCATGACATGACAGAAGAAATTCTAGAAATGAGTCCCACTTCCAGTTTGGAGAGGGGAAAAAAGACAACATTGCCAACATGATCATTTTAACCTTTGTAGACTCTGAAGTACCTTCTCATGTCATATTTGAAAATGAAAGGGTACGACCAATGCAGTGCTGTCATTGCTTTAAGTTAGGCCACCCATCAAAAAACTGCAAAAATGCAAAAATTTGTATAAACTGCTCTGGTATCCATCATCATGATGAATGTAATAGAAAAGCAAAGTGCATTAATTGTCAACTGGAACATAAATCCAATAAAATAAATTGTGAAATTTACTGTCTGCACTAAATAAAGCCAATGCAGAGCATATAAGTATCGGTTTTGCAAAAAAGACACTTAGGACAACAACCTAGGAGCTATGCTCAAGTTCTTAAGCCATAACCCCTATCTGCCACTAGGGGTGCAGTGGCAGCACCCTCTAATGAAGCAGGTGCATCAACCCCTGTGGTAGTGGCCCAGCCTTCTGGGTCAGGTGCTCGGCCTGTTGAGGCTAGAGCACAAGCTTCCAAGGAAGATAAGATTTAATGGAGACTGAGGAGCAAAAGCACCAAAAGAAGAGACGTTCCCCCTCGTCCTCTCCTCCAATTAAACATGCATCACTTAGTAAGAGGTACGAAGTACTAAGCTCGATGCAAGAACCCAGCCAGAATTTAAACAAATTGACAAGAAACGGCAACAAAATGACACCAGTAAATCAACAGATAATAAACCAAACCTGTCAAGACCAGTCCTTTCCAAATCATCTCTTGATAATACTTAAACAAAAGAGAGTAAATGAGAAGGCTCCATTCAAAGGACCTTCCACCAAGCCCAAAAAATAGTTTTCACGTCAATACTACAATGGAGCTGTAGAGATCTTAGGGCTCGAAGTGAAGAGCTGAAGGTACTACTCCATGACCATAGCCCAGGTATGGTGTGTTCCCAGGAAACTAAGCTTGGAAGCACACAATATAATCCTGGGTTAAATTATAGCATATATAATTCTCCACCACCCATCGGAGATAGCTAAAGGAGGTGCAGCAATAAGTCATTGCAACATTCCTTGCTATCAATTAATACTCATCTCCAAGCTGTAGCAGTAACTTTCATTTTAGACAAGCAAATTGCAGTTTGCTCCATCTATCTTTCTCCTGATTTGGATTTCACTTATAATGATATTCATTTACTGATCAATCAGCTTCCTACCCCTTTCCTCCTCCTTGGTGATTTTAATGCTCAACCCCATATGGGGTGGGAACACGACAGATACCAAGGGTAGGATGTTGGAGGGTATTATGGATGATCATAATATCACTATACTCAATAATGGAGCCATGACTTACCATAACATCTACTCCAATAATTATTTGGCTATCAATCTGAGCTTTTGCTTATCTAGTGTTCACATTGATTATGAATGGTCAGTACAGTAAATGAATATCCAAATGGGAGTGACCACTTCCCAATTCATATAAAAAACAGTTAAGAATCAGCCCTCTGATTCACCTCCCAATGGAAGGTAGATGAAGCAGACTGGAAGAAATTTAGTGAGTCTGTTCTCATGGACAAGAACGTAAAATCATTTCCATGCATCTCAGAGGCATATAATTACTTCAATGACACCACCATCGACAGTGCAATTGCCTCTATTTTACAAAAACAAAAGGGAAGCCCTCTAGACCAGCAGTTCCTTGGTGGAACAAAACCTGCAGTAGTATGAGAAAGATCACTAGAAAATGCTATAAAAAGTATAAGAGGAGTGGAACTGCCCAAGCCAAAATTATTTACCAGTGTGCTGTGGCCAAGCAAAATAAATATTTTAAAAAAGCAAAAAGAGAGTCATGGATGTACTACATTAATGGCATTAGCTCAAAAACACCATCCAAAATGATTTGGGAGAAAATTAAAAAACTAAATGGTAAGTTTGTCTGAACCTCTGCCTACCCTTAAGATAAATGGTGACCTAATCACCCAACCAAAGAGGGTCACAGAAAAATTAGGAGAACATTTCTCAAGAATATCAAGTAGTGAGAAGTATTCTCTAGAATTCCAAGACATTAGAAAGGCCCAGAATTCTCTTGGTTTAAGTAAAAATAATTTTGAACCATATAATGCAAAATTTACACTGAAGCAACTCAAAGATGCCTTGCAGAATACCAAACCATCAGCCCCTGGTGAAGATAAAACACTTTATGAAATGCTGAAACATCTCCCAGAAAGTCAAAGAAATTTCTTTTATATATAATAAATGAAATCTGGGGCTTGGTATTATTCCTAAGAGCTGAAATTATCATTAATCCTCCCTATGAAGAAACTGACACAAGGATCCTGCTTTACCCAGCAGCTATAGACCAAAAGCTCTCACGAGTTGTGTTTGTAAGCTGATGGAAAAGACGATTAACACCAGACCTGTATGGCACTCAGAAACAAATAAATTGCTTTCTCCGTTCCAGCTTGGGTTTAGGAAAACTAGATCTACTTTAGATCCCTTGCTCAGGCTCTCAAACCAAATACAACAAGGTTATGCTAAACAGAGCCAAACAATAGGAATTTTCTTTGATTTGGAAAAGGCACATGACACCACATGGCGCTATGGTATTATAAAAAAAGTTGTATAAGATGGGCATTAAAGGAAAAATGATCAGATTTATAAATTCGTTTTTATCAGAAAGATATATAAAGGTAAGAGTTGGGATTCATGTATCACGACCTTTCTTACTAGAAGAGGGAGTTCCTCAGGGTAGTGTCCTTAATGTCACCCTCTTTGCTATTGCCATTGATGGAGCATTAAAAAGATATCATCACCAGTAAAAGGCTCTTTGTTTGTAGATGATTTGGCTCTGTACTGCACAGGATATGATGCAGCATCTACCAGCAGGATCATGCAATGAACCATCGATAAAGTAAGCAAGTGGGGTAATGAGCAAGGGTTTCGGTTTTCCGAATCTAAAACTGTCACTGTTCGGTTCTGCAGACGCCGAACTAAGGAAACCATTCCAACTCTTACCTTAAATGTAATTATTTTACCTTACTCTACTGAAGTAGAATTTTTAGGAATGGTCTTTGATGAAAAGCTCACCTGGAATAATCATACTGACCAGTTAAAAGTGAAAGTGAAAAGATCACTAAATACTTTAAAAGTGGTATATAATTTTAATTGGGGTGCTGATAAGAAATCGTTGTTAAGGCGTTATAATGTAGTATGGTCTATCTAAGTTAGACTATGGATGCCAAGTATATTCATCTGCTTCGAAGACTAAACTTATGGAATTGGATACTGTGCATAATATGGGGTGCGCGGATCTGCATGGAGCTTTTAGAAATTCACCCACTGAAATGATTTATGCCAGACCATCAGCTACCACTGGACTTAAGGCATGAGCTAGGTCTGACACACCATGCGGCTGAAAAGCTCGCAGGAGAATCCTTTTTTTCAGATCTTAAAACAGACTCACGTCGTCTTTGGATCTAGATCTTAATGCCATTTCAAATCAGACTGGGTGAACTGGAGGATGAAAGCATAAAAATGCAGATGATCCTATAAGTTAAACATCCTTCTATCCCTCCATGGTTTATTCCAGAGATAGATGTCTGCATTAGAGAGACAAAGAAGAAAGATCGTCCGGAAGAAGAAGTCAGAAACAAGTTTTTGGAGCATGATGAGAGTCATATAAATGACAAGAAAATCTGTACTGACGGATCAAAATCGGAAGATGAAGTAGGATGTGCAGTGGTGTGTGAGGGGGGAATCATATGAGGCTATCAGTCGAGAAACATGCCAAGCGCCATCCTGGGTCAAAGTATTTTTTTATTTCATTTATTATATTTTAAAAATGGCACTTGGCATGTTTCTCGACTGAAAAGCTCATATATAAAAAAGTTATCAGACTCCTTATCCATATTCACTGCTGAAGCAACAGCCATAGGTGATGCTTTAAATCTTGCATCTGATAAGAAATTTAAATCCACAGTAATATATAGTGACTCAAGGAGTGTTTGTAGCCCTAAAGAAGTTTAACCCTACCCATCCCTTAATTCAAAAGGCTCAGGAATAGCTTTTTTATCTTTGTATGCTACAAATCAGTAAAATTTGATTCCTGGGCGCTGGTCTAGAAGGGAAACGAACTGGCTGATAGTAAAGCAAAGGATGCTGCAAGATGTGATTTCTTAACTAATAAGGTGCCACATTTGGATATGCGTCCAGTTATCAGACGATACATTCATACAAAATGGCAGCAGAGATGGACTTCCCCCATTTTATCCACAAATAGAGGCAAAACACTGAAAAAGTATCGATTTTGGAGTTTGGTTAATCGTAACAGAAAAATTTGAGATCATCCTAACACGGCTTAGACTGGCCATACCGCTTTTTACTCTGGCTATATTTTAGAGGGAGCCAGTGCCCCAATCTGTGCTCATTGTGGTGGTTAAACCATCCGTTGAGCACATGCTGGTGCACTATCCTAAACTTAATCACCTTTAGGTACAGTGGTACTAACTGGGAGAAGACTATTTTAGAAATTTTTAAATGATGACGCTGAGTGTAGATAACCTTATGTGTTATCTGAGAATCTGGTTATTCTAATGGGATATGATTTCAGTATATTTAATAAAGATTTTGGTCATATTTATTCTTATACTAAGTATATATTTTGATTATAAAAGTTTAATATATACTTATTTTTTGCTGGTTCTATCTAATATGATTCTTCATTTTTTACGTTCATATTTCAACACTGAATTTTACTATTATGTCATCATTCACCTATTCATTATCAATTATATCATTATAATTTATATATTTCACCTTCATTACGGCGCTGAATAATCCTGATGGGTTTCGGCTCTTGGTCTTCAAGACCTAAATTTCATAATCAATCAATCAATCAATCAATCAACGGAAAGCTTATGTGACTGAGTGAAAAACTGTCATTTCTTATAGGTGAAAACTTGTTAAACGCTTGTAGTTATTGTTCAGAAACACATTCCATGGTGTTCTGAAAGGTATTCAAGCCTTTTTCCCCTTTTATACGTTTTCATTGTGTCCTATATTCATCCTAATTCGTTCCCTTTCATTAAGTATACAGCGAATTGTACAAAGAACTTGTAATTTTTGCTCGGTATTGATTGGGTTACAATTTTGTCTTATAAATATATTGTGTCTATTTTAGTGTAATTACTCCAACATGAGCTAACCTTGATCAAGTTAACAATGGTGTGTTATTGTTTTTGTGTGAGAATTAAGTCGTTTTTATTTCCATTTTCATTTCGAAGATGACACATTAACTTTGTGCAATTGAATGTATTTCCAATTTGATGTGTGTTGTTTTATTTTCACTTGGAGTTTGATTTTATTTCATCTCTTATTTCTGATGCTATATTACTTTCCTATTAGATTAGTAGATCTAATAGAAAAGTAACATAACATCAAAATGGGCTGATAAAAAATAATCAAACACCAAGTGAAGATATTCACGTTTTTGTGTTTGCTCATTGGTAATTAACATAACATTTAAAATTTTGCTTTGTTATTATCACTTCTTTTCTTAAAAGCAAGTTGTAAACATGCCTCAGCAATCTTATTGTAGATTTGTATTACTTCCAGTAATTTAATTAAAAAAGAGAATACCAAATCTTGATAATATTCTCAAAGTGGAGCTGGGTTGATTTGGATTCAAAGTACAGAAGCTGAATTCGACAGAATATGAACAGCAGACGAGACACCAACTCAGTCTTTCTCTCTTCCAAAACAAATAGGCATAGGTTAGAATCCTGATATGGTTATGACCACTGATATCTAGTTCCGTTCCCGTTTAAGTCATTCCAAGGCAATGTGATTTCGATATTAATATGTTATTTTAGGTTTAACATTTTAAAGTATAAACATTCTAAAGTTTAAATTATTTAAATGCATGTGTTAATTACAAGGCATTACTTGGCACTCTGACGTTTCTTTTCAAGTTGTCCTGTGGCTTCAAACAAACGAAAATCACTGTCATATTCTTTGATTTTTTGACATACACACGTGTACATATACATGTATGTATGTATGTATGTATGTATATATATATATATATATATATATATATATTTATATTTATATATATGTATGTATGTATGTATGTATATATATATATATATATATATATATATGTATATATATATATATTTATATTTATATATTTATTATATATTTATATATATTTATATATATATATATATATATATATATATATATATTTATATGAACACACACACATATATAAGTGTGTGTTCATGTATTTGTGCACTTGCGTGTGCACCCTCCATTTAAAACCTTAGTATTCCGCTACCATGGTGAAGATAGGTCGATTTCCATTCTACTAATACAGGCTACATCTCACTTGATAGCTGAATGGATGGAAGGTTCGAATTCGGGCAACGGTAGGAGCGTTGATGAAGAAATAATTCCGTTCAAACTTGAGTTATTTCAAGGTAAAATGAATTCGATAGTTATGATTTATGGCTTAATACTGAAAGTATGAAAACTGAACATTCAAAATTTGTGACATACTAGTGTGAGCGTTTGTATCCGGCAGCTGTGCAAAACAACTCTAAAAATATTTTCGAGAAATCCCTGGAAATCTTATGAAATTTCAGGGACTTATCGAAACAAATTGGATATTGTAGAATTTCCACCCTCACAACTTCACTTCCTTTCCTTCCCTTCCTGGATGACTTTAGTAAATCTGGGAAGCAAAAAAACAGCAACGGAATTAACTTTCTTGATATGAATTCTCATCCAGTTCCCAAAGTATCGTCATTCTTTTCGTTTCCGGTCTATCAATATTTAACCTGGTGATTGAGTCAGTCATAGTTTTCATTAAGTTCCGACAAGTCAGAATTGGTCACGCCCGGGATCGGAGTTGTTTGTTCAAATACGACGCGAAATTAGTCTTAAATCTAATTCCTTCGCTTCTGCCATGATTTTCTTATCAGTCCATCTAAACAGATGGATCTCTATTCGTCAAAATTACTGTACATTTTTAATGATTCTTGCCGAGTGCCTTCTTAACAGTTTCACTTTATTAGTTTAAGAATGGAATATTCATATCAATATTATTTTTATGCTGGACGAGCAGCTTGTCAAGGATTTGATTAAACACGCTCAGGATGTTTAAACACTTCTCGAAATCCGAAAATATTATGATTGACACATCTCACATAATGGATTTATCACCTGGTTGTTATTAATTATGGTATCGGGGTAACATTTCAGAACAAGTTTATCTCAACAACAGAAGCATATGAAATAATGTCACACGCAGACAAGATAAGATAATGCAATTTGAAATAATACAAAGGACACCTCAGAACTAATTCCATCAGCCACGCTCTGAAACCTAGGTAAAGCAAAGTATATTTGACCTTAATTATTATTTGCTACAATAATAAAAGCAACACTAACCAAAATAATAACTACAGACATAAACATGAAAATAATAGTTCAAGATAGGTCATTATACGAGTATGTATGTACTGCCATCGTGTGATCTTATGTTAGAGTGTTAAAAAAGACGCCAGAGGTTATGATTAAACTATAAAACTATACTTTTTTCCTCTGTCTTTGAACATTAGTAGAAGTGTCTCATTTTAGCAGAAGTCTCTAAACAATTTTTCTTCAGAGGACTGGATTTATGTTAAAGCAATGAGGCCTGCTCGTTAAAACATTATTTCCTCTCTATCTCTCATTCTAAGGAGGGTGATGAAGTGTGTAAGGCGTAGCAGAGAGAAAGAGGGTCTGGAAGTGGAAACGTGCAAAGGATAGAAGACGAGGGGCAAGCAGAGAGGAAGCTTAGCGAAAGGGGACCCCACATAGAGGAAGGATCAAAAGATGAGAAAGGAGCTGTAGTTGCAGGCTAGGGGGGAAAAGAACTGGGAGGCCTGACATTTTGAGCACTTCGCAACAGATGACCTTGTAGAGAAGGGTGAAAGCTGAAATGTAAGGGAAGTCTGAAGGTGAGTGGAACTGCGAAGAGCCATTGAACGAGGCTGAAGTGGATGTAGGGGATTGGGTATGGGAAAGAGAGATCATTAGAAGAGATCTGAGACGTAGCTGCTTGAAGGTACAAGGAAGGAAAGTCTAATATCAACAAGCATATAACAGGACTTGATAAAGAGAAGACATCCACATATATGTATTACCATTCAATAACTCTCTCTTCCCAAATGGACAAAGCTACTTAGATGAGGAAGAAGGGTTATGACATCCTTAAAACAAACTGAAAAGTAGGATGGATAAAGTTGATAATAGAAATAGGGGATAGGGACACCTCAAGGAGAGTTTTGAGTAAGAGGATTAATGAGTGGATGAGGAACTCGCCAGAGGAGAAGGGAAACAGAGTTTGGGGACTTGTCGTTGTTATGGAAAATTATAGGGAAGACGGTGTCACTACCTTCCCATTGAGAAGCACTGGAATAGAATGGATGGGAAAGGATGGGAAGAAAAGAAATCAAAAGGGAATCGCTAATAGTGGTTTTATGGTATCCTAAGGTGACGATATAACAAAAAGTAAACGTAAGCTACAAAAAGATTATTCAAACTTGATAAAACCAAAATTAACATCAATATCAACAACGGAAAATGTAATTATTACAATCTACCAATGCTTTAAAACTTTAAAAGCAATGGTAGAGCTTTAATAACGATCGAAAAAGCAACGAAAAGCGGTAAGATTGAATGAGAGAAAGAGAGGGAGAGTTATCACTCAAAGCCTAAGACGGCCTTTGTAGATACTATGTCCGGAACTTGGTGGAATATAACGCATTTAAACTTTTCCGAGTCCTTCACTTTCGAAATAGTCATGCCTACGGGCAAAAGTCAACATTCTCTCTCACTCAGCTCTAAGCAATGAAAAAGAACAGCACTTTTCCCGCAAAAAAAAACTACTCAGGAATTTAGGTTCGACGCTCTATGAACATATCGTGCTACTTCTACTTTTGATCTCTCGTAATAGCGAAAAATTAATGACATAAAATCTAAACATTTCGAACATTATTTCCTCATAGTTGATAGAACAAAGGGCTCCA
Organism: Macrobrachium rosenbergii; assembly: GCF_040412425.1. NCBI lineage: Eukaryota > Metazoa > Arthropoda > Malacostraca > Decapoda > Palaemonidae > Macrobrachium > Macrobrachium rosenbergii. The sequence continues at coordinate 21,663,544 of NC_089752.1, read as the reverse complement.
GATCAAAATCTTTTAAGGTTCGTTTCTACAATTTAAGAAGTAAAAATTATTAGACATGAAGGTCGAATTGCTTCATAGAACGAAAAGATAATTATTGGACTCAACGAATTCATAAGAAGCAGTAGAGCTTCAGACTTTACAGAAGTAATGGAAGAAATTGTGAAAATAGATTTATTCGAAATCACTCTATGAGGAAAGCTTTTGTTGTAAGTAAAGCACATTGTGTTGAACAGCCGAGGAAGAAGGGCAGTGCCCTACCAAACATATATTGCAGAAAATATCAAGGAGTTCTATAATCAGACTAATTAAAAATACTCATAGTAGCATGAGTCTTAAGATGGAGAAGCAAATCCACAGTTATGTTTATGTACATAAATTTAAAGATAAATCAGTACAGATAGCTTTTGGGAACTTGTTGGGTTCCTCTTTTCAATCTCAAAGGCGAACCGAACAAGTTCCCGAAATATATATGTACATATATATAACTGTGGAATTGCTTCTCCAATCAGACTAATGTGAGATTATACACACCTGATTCATCTCTGTCAAAGAGATCGTTGCAAGTAAACATCTTTACTGATGAGGAAAACAGAGATATAAAAGGGTGACTGATTGAATGATTTACATAATCCGGTGTCGGAGCGAATATGGTTGACGCCAAGACTAGTCTTGCATAGAAGAAAGAATATTGCATCCAAAAGTATATTCTCGTCGTCTACACCCAGAAGAGGAAGGTTTGCAACACAATCCTTGCTGGAAATGTTACACATCAAATCCTAGTTTTCATATTCCCAAAATTGACTAGATAGTTTGATGTAGACAACTCGTAATATTGAAAAAGATTTGAAATGAAATCATAGATTGGTAAAAAAATTTGTGTTCCTCTCAGGCAGACACTGCCATAATACATGTTAGGTACTCAAAAAAATGTTACATTACAAAAAAATTAAATTCAGAAGAAACCGATGATGAATAACAATTATTACGAATCTAGCTAACAGCAATGAAGACATACGTATTCCGAGTAAACGTAAAATTTTTCATCATTTATGTTTACCATGACCTAGTTCTCTTGCTTAAATTTTCTTATCTAAGTCTTCTTATATTCTTCTTTACCTAAAACCAACATATAATTCAACCTACTTAACAACTTCAATGATTTATATTCTGGCATGATTTTACGTTTATATGTTCATGAGCTTATGCTCTTAGACACTAAATCATCCTTTTTATGGCACAGAGCTTTTACGACTGTCCTTACACAAAACATAAATAAAATCTGCATAACTCTTATATCGTAAATATATCATGGTTTATCTCTCTCTCTCTCTCTCTCTCTCTCTCTCTCTCTCTCTCTCTCTCTCTCTCTCTCTCTCTCTCAGTTTGTGTACATGAACTTCAAATTGCATGAACATCCATATGCAAACGCGCAGTCCTTGATTAACAGTGGAACTGCTGGCGGACTTCATCCTGGCGAGATCTAAATAAAGTTGACCCTTCAACCATGCTGCAGGCAAAAGAGAGAGTGAAGTGCTGTCGTCAAATGAGTTTCTCTCTCTCTCTCTCTCTCTCTCTCTCTCTCTCTCTCTCTCTCTCTGATTTATTCATATATATATATATATATATATATATATTTTATATATATATATATATATATATATATATATATATATATATATATATATATATATATATATATATTATATATATATATATATATATATTATATATTACCATATATATTAATATATATATATATATATATATATATATATATATATATATATATATATATATATATATATATATATATATATATATATATGGAGGCATTCATGTATAGAATATGGATGTGCATACTCTCCATATTTTTTTTTTTACAGAAAAGCGATACGTTATCATTCGGTCACTCAAACGCACCTCACTTAACATACACTCTTTGCCTAATGCCATTTACTGTGGAAAACTGCCCCATCTCCTCATTTAGTAAGCGGTAGCTGCAGAAGTGCAATGAACGAAAAAGGAAAAAAATTAAAATAAGGGTCAGAGGATTTTGGCAAAATTTTAAGGAAAATGTTTACGTACATGATGGATATTATCACAGAAAGGTTTCCAGGTAAATAAGTATAATAAACAAGCATTATTATGCGCTGCATATCCTGCTAGGGTAATGATACTCCCATGACTGATTGGGGTTATTCACTTAAATCAAAATTTATAATTCCCATGTTACATTTAAAATGGAATCAAGTTTCCTCACTTGATCTTTGATATGACGCTTTATAAGGAAATACTACTCAAAATTAGACTGCTTGAAATTTCCCTCAGGATGCTGCAACTCTGAAAAATAGTTTGCGAAAGAAAGTAACGTAAATAACTAACCCATTTGTTCTGCTTTGGTCCTGCGAGCAAAAGAAAATGGATTTCTTTTCCCATCGACTCCTCGATTTTTAAGTTTCCTTAAGTTTCCCTTAATTTTGGTTTTCCAGATAAAATTCTAAAATTACAAAATTTATCCTGGAAATTCAGATTCTAGAGTAAATACCCTATAGTATTAAAATCCATGTTACTGAGTAATTTGTTAATATCAGATGTCAGTTGAAATGGTTTTTGTCACCCAAGAAGGACCTATTGTTTCAAGCTGTAGTAGAAATTGTTCGCAGTGCAGATGCCATACGATTATTCGGTTTCAACCTAAATAAACATTCTGACCTTCAATTCCCTCAATAATAATATTTTTTTACAACAATTTTGTACTTAATGTTTTCGATGGATTAATTTGGTACTGATAACTTCTGTGATATTCTATCCATGAACATTACAAATGCAGAACACGCCAAGTGATATAATTGGCATAACTATTCGATTATAAACAGCATTTTCTTAGATAAGCAGGATTTTCAATTAATACAGACATATAAAGAATTCAAAAGTATGTTACGAGCCCCATATAATGAAACGAACTTTGTTAGCCACCATCTATGTTCAGCATTTCTAAAAAATATGCACTTCATCGATATAACATAAAAACTTGATTATAAGTGGAGACACATTTGCGATGTATTTGTTTAAGCAAACATACTATATATATATATATATATATATATATATATATATATATATATATATAATATAATATAGTATATATATATGCTAGTTGTTGTTTTTATGTACAGAACTTAAAACCAAAAGAAAATGTATGAGCATGAATTTAAACACTAAGTTCCAACTGCCTGGAACAGAAATATCTCCCTCAGAGAGAGAGAGAGAGAGAGAGAGAGAGAGAGAGAAGAGAGCGGAAGGTAGTTGCACCACGAAAAAAGACAAAGGATGGAAAGCGGTATCAAAGACCAAAGGAGAGAAAATTCCTTGGGTGAACGTGGGTCTTCGATATCAGTTTAAAATAACACGCAAAAACACCTTGGATGTAAAGGGGTGACAGCGAGGAAGCAGAAACAAGCTGGCGTCTACTACCATCACAACCAACAAACTGGCGACATCTATTGCAGCGTCCCTCAACTAAGTTGCCGACACCAGTCACTGATGAATATTCAGGCCGCGATGCCATTTGCCACCATTCATTTAAAATTCGCCTTCGTTACATTTTAGCGTCAAAAACGGCGAAAGTGAACGAAAAATATCTTTACTGTCTGCGTTTGGAATGATGGACTGTCAGCGATATTCATGAGCGCATTCTTTTCCATTTTTATTTAAGAGGTTTGGGTTATGTGAATTCGGTAGCAGAATAACAACAAGGTCCAAGCGGGTCTTGGCCCAATTTGCACTCCGTTCTGAAATACGATTGGAATTCCTTCCTTTTCGTTCGCAGTCGTGACGGCAAACAGGCAGTGTTTCACTCGTGAAATTTCCTAACTTCTACAGAATCGAAAGTGGCTTTTTGCTATTCAGGTTTAAGTCAATCCTCCATAATACTCCCATTTTAATGCTATTATTTCCTTGGTTTATTTTCGAGTTCTGGATTGGAAAACATGACGTTTCTTTCATCTCAGAAAGATAAACAATCCCTGAATCAATTACTTCATTATACCAGATTCTTAGAGAGAGAGAGAGAGAGAGAGAGAGAGAGAGAGAGAGAGACTCATACTTCCCTAAAGTGGCCCTGTAAAAGCTGCAATCGCAAAAATGAACCAGATTAAATAGTCACAAATAGCTTCGTTTATATTTTTTTTACGTGATAATAGACAAGTTTCCTTTTAATTTTTCGAGAAGGCTTTCCACTGGCATCATTGAAAAAATATATTGAAAACGATATTTAATACTATTCATCACCGTACGTTAGAAAACTACAGTAAATTTCAGACCCTTACGAGCTAAGAAAGACCTTGACGTATATGAATCACTTTCAAATCTACGACATTTTAACATTAGGGTGCATTCACATTAAAGTAAAACATGTCACAAAACACGTCGGCACCCCATCGAGAACATCCCGTAACAGGCTGAATACAAGACAGTGACCTATAGGTAGTTCTAACTAGTGCTTCGTAAGATCATTCAGCATTTGCCAAAGGCTCGTTCTCCACTGGTCTTAGATTTGTTTGTGATTTATATACGATAAGTTCCCGATGTGGAAACACATGGCTTACATTAGAGTCTAGGCGTTTTTAGTAACAGTGTTTCCCATGAACTGCATAAAAAACGTTTTTTTTTTTTTTTTTGACAAACTTTGACCTTCTAAACCTGGTTAATGCCACTCATACTGGCGCCCAATGAGACGTCATTAGGCCAGCCATGACCATTTACATAAGAACAAGATCTAAAGGCAAACAGGGAGGCGATAATAATAATAATCGTTCACAATTAAAAATGTCTCTTTAAGGAGTTCAGTAAAGACCAGTAGTCACTGCTGCCCTAACCTTACTTTTTTATTTATGACGAACACCCTATAAAAATAAACTTCACAACCCCACCATGTCGCTCATTACCAGCACTACCTAAGCTAGGTTGTTTACCCTTATCTTGCTCGCATTCTCTAACTTCCTGAATAGTAGATCTTTTCGTTCTAACATTTCCATAACACTGTCAACAACCCTAAAGTTCTCGGTTTACCCTTCCCCTTTTCCAAAGGATTTTCTAATTATGGTCTCCACACAAACCTATTCTCTTCTCTTCCAGGGGCTCTAAAAATCATAACGATCTCTAAACATTTTTATCTATTTTTTCTCGTGTTTATCCTTTTACTCCATCTCCGTATTTCAAGATTTCTCACCCTTTTAACCTTACTTGCTTGACATATAATGCTGAATGTCAACAACGTACCTCAACGTGGAATTTTTTTTTTATTCACAATGGGCAGCTGCCCTTCACTCTTACATATCAAATTCTGCCTCCCCTAAGCACCCTTCTGTAGCAAAACATAATTCAAGTCTCCAATGCCTTCCTTGTCTTCATTTCTTCATGAGTCGACTGTTATTTTATCTAATAACATCCATAACTTTTACCCGGAGCAGGAAACCCATTCTGTTCTCCCATTACATACGCGTCATAGTAATTATAATTTTATATATTTTTTTTTAAATTTAA
>NC_089752.1:21625500-21653000 GCF_040412425.1 Macrobrachium rosenbergii | reverse complement strand
CTTGTTAAAACAAAAAGGTCACTTTTTCTTGAAGACTGACTGGATTACTGACGCCAGTGATGACCATTTCAGGAAACAGAAATTTTGAGACCACCCATTGGGGAACAGAAACACACACACACACACACACACACTGAGATATATACTTTATTTTTATATATATACTTATATATAAATATAAAATATACTTATATAAACATATATTTATGTATATGGAATAATTTCCCAAGCTGATCTTTGCAATAGAAACTTTAGATGAAAATGGCATTTTTTTGGGAAGAAATAAATGTAAAGTGAAAAATCATCATCATCATTATCCTTTTCCTCGTCGTCGAGAGGAGATATCTATCTATCTATTTATCTACTATCTATATGTATATATATATATATATAAATATATGTATATATTTCTCCATATATATATATATATATATATGTATATAATATATAATATATATATATATATATATATATATATATATATATATATATTTAATATCACAAAATTTTTATATATATATATATATATATATTTTATATAATATATATATATATATATATATATATATAAATATATATATATATATATATAGATATATATATATATATATATATAAATATATATATATACATATGTGTATATATATATATATATATTTATATAAATATATATAAATATATATATATAATATATATATATATATATAAATATATATATATAAATATATATATATATATATATATACATATATATATATATATATAAATATATATATATAAATCGCTATATATATATAAAGAATCATATATAATATATATATATATATATATATATATATATATACATATATATATATATACATATATATACATATATATAGAGTATATATATATATATATATATATAAAATATATATATATATATATATATATTATATATATATATATATAGGATACGATGATATATATATTTCATAAATTTTTAATTTCCTATAAAATAGATGTTTTTTGATACGATGATGATTTTCTTTTTAAATTTTTAATTCTCTTTCTTTTTTTTAAATATTGATGTTTCGTCGCAGTAAAGTTTTCTCAAGAAAATTTTCCAAAGAAATAATCATTGTCGCCTGGCGCCGTAATATCTTGTTTTTCCTGCAGTCATTTTTCCGCTCATGCATAGCGCCATCACTCAATAGGTACTGACACCAAGGACTACAGTGGCCATCTCAGGGATCCTCCAGGAAGAAGACGTCTTTCTCCTTCAGAGACAGCATGTGAGCAAAGAAGGCGAAGTTTATGGTTAAAATGAACTGGATGACGGGCAGATCGACTAAAAGAGATTTTCAAGAGGAAAGTACATCACGAGAATGGCAGATGCTTCAGTCTGTAATTGTTTTACTGCTGAAAATATGGACTACTTCTGTGGAGCAGTATGAAGTCGAGGTTTCCGCCTTCTGCGATTATTCGGCACCTCTACAGTCGTATTGTCACCACGGACGCAAGCTCTTCATTCGAAATAAGGAAGGAAATAATCAAGAAGAGAGGAAGACAGTGGAACGGAGGAACTGAAGAATTTATACGAAATAAAAGGTAGAGAACTTGAGGTGTTTCTAAGCTGATTGAGAGGGGTTTTGGATGCCCAAAATTACCGATTGAAGCAGTTCTTCGCTCGAAATAAGAAAGAGAAGGAACAAAAAGAGACGACATCGGCGTGGAGGTATACTGAAGAATGCTGACGAAGAAAAAGTAGATAACCTGAGGTGTTAGAAATCATTTAAAGATTTTGGATTCACACAGAATTACTTTTTCGGAGAAGGTGAAGAATCGAAGGGATGGATCAATATTGTCAGCAGAGGGGAATCTCATAAGTTTATAGAAGACGACCTCAAAGCAAAGAAGCTGCTTATGTGCCAGAAAAGAAATTCCAAGTAATGGTTATCAGTGACTTTGAAATGATCTAAAACCTTCTGAGATTTTCCTTGGAACATTTTGAATCCTTCAGCTCCGGCTCCCGAAAGACGAGAAATGCCATTCGCGCATGCGCCGAGCTCGGGCAAGTTCAAGAACACCCCGAGATGCCCAAATCGTCTGAAGCCTCGAGACAGAAAGTGTCAGCTTTGGAAAGCAGGGCAAGAGAAAGCAGCAGTATTGGTGAGGGGGAAGGGTCCGACCTGCCGCTTCCTCCAAGGAAGCAGCCTGGTGGTCTGACCTTCCCATGGAAAGGGCCAAGCCCTTTAGCAGATTGGCCTGCGCCTACAAGGCTTGCCAGTCTTTTTGAGGGCAGCCTTGATGGAAGGGTCCGACTCCAGAGGCTGCTTCTCGGAGGAAGGCAGGTATCCTGTCAGGCTGGGGAAGCAGGCCTGGAGAGGGGCCCAAGAACTTCAAGGATGAGGCCCAAAAGTCCTCCTAGGCTGGCCAGTTTCTTGAGGGCAGCCTGAAGGGAAGGGTCCGACCCAGAGGCTGCTTCTCGGAGGAAGGCAGGCATCCTGCCAGGCTTGGGAAGCAGGCCTGGAGAGAGGCCCAAGAACTTCAAGGATGAGGCCCAAAGTCCTCCACATGATGGCCAGTCTTGAGGGCAGCCTGAAGGAAGGGTCCGACCCAGAGGCTGCTTTCCTCGAAGAAGGCAGGTATCCTGCCAGGCTGGGAAGTAGGCCTGGAGAGGGCCCAAGAACAAGGATGAGGCCCAAAAGTCCTCCTGGGCGGCCAGTTCGAAAAGGGCAGCCTTGAAGGGAAGGGTCTGACCCAGAGGCTGCTTCCTCGGAAGAAGGCAGGTATACTGTCAGGCTGAGCAGGCGGCCTGGAGAGGGCACAAGAACTTCAAGGATGAGGCCCAAAGTCCTCCAAGGATGGCCAGTCTTTTGAGGGCAGCCTTGAAGGGAAGGGTCCGACCCAGAGGCTGCTCTCTCAGAGGAAGGCAGGTATCCTGCCAGGCTGTAGAAGCAGGGCCTGAGAGGGCCCAAGAACTTCAAGGATGACCCAAAGTCCCTCTGGATGGCCAGTCTCCTGAGGGCAGCCTTGAAGGGAAGGGGTCTGACCCAGAGGCTCCTTCTGGAGGAAGGCAGGTATCCTGCCAGGCTGGGAAGCGGGCCTGAGAGGGCCCAAGAACTTCAAGGATGAGACCCTGTGTCCCCAAGGATGGCCAGTCTCTTGAGGGCAGCCTGAAGGGAAGGGTCCCACCCAGAGGCTGCTTCCTCGGAGGAAGGCAGGTATCCTGCCAGGCTGGGGAAGCAGGCCTGGGAGAGGGTCCAAGAACTTCAAGGATGAGGCCCAAAGTCTCTCCTAGGCTGGCCAGTCTCTTGAGGGCATAGCCTTGAAGGGAAGGGGTCTGACCCAGGAGGCTCCCTTCCTCCAAGGAAGGTCAGGGGTCTCCCGCCAGGAAAGGGGGAAGGATTGGGCCTGGAGGGGGCTTGCCAAGAACTTGAAGGGAATGAGACCCAGAAGTCCGGAGGAAAAGGCTGGCCCAAGAACTCAAGGATGAGGCCCAAAGTCCTTGAAGGATGGAGTCTTCAAGGGCAGCCTTGAAGGAAGTGGGTCCGACCCAGAGGCTGTTTCTCGGCTAGGAAGGCAGGTATCCTGCCAGGCTGGGGAAGCAGGCCGGGAGAGGGCCCAAGAATTTCAAGGATGAGGCCCAAAAGTCCCCAAGGATGGCCATCTCTAAGGGGCAGCCTTGAAGGGGTGGTCTGACCCAGAGGCTGCTTCTCGGAGGAAGGCAGTATCCCTGCCAGGCTGGGAAGCAGGCCTAGAGAGGGCCCAAGAACTTCAAGGATGAGAGTCCTCCAAAAGTCCTCCAAGACTGGCCAGAGTCTCTTAACCCTATCAGGTATCCTGCAAGTGGGAAGCAGGTCTGGGCAGGCCCAAGAACTCAAGGATGGGATTTTTTTTCATTTTAGATAATTTTATTTAATAATCGTTTTTAGTTGATTCTATGATTACCCAGAAATATGGGAAATTAGGAAGGCAGGAATCCCGCCAGGCTGTTGATTACGGCCGAGATGAGGGCCCACTTACCACAATCCGGAGGGTTTTGAGACCCAAAGTCCCCTAGCATGCTACCAGGTAATGAAATCTTTGAGGCAGCTCAAAGTAATAGCGTTTGTATTTGTTGTTTTGCTGCAAATTAACCTGTTGCATTTATATGATAATATTGTGATAGTAGCGATCCGTGATATAGATATTATGCAATTAATGTAACAACACAAAGTCCTCCTAGGCTGGCCAAAAATAAAGCCTTGAATATTCCAAAATCAGAGGCAATTATTCCGTGGAGGTCACGCTAACCAAGCTCGACAAAGTGGAGAGGACCAACGAGCTGAAAAAACAAAGCAGGTCATTTCTGTCAGCACACGTGCATCTCTTGAGGGCAGCTCTGAAGGATGGGCATACATGACAGGTATGGGTCGAACACACAGAGGCATTGCATCTATATAGGAATATAGGTATCCTGCCAGGCTGGGGAATATATATATAGATATATATATATATATATATATATATATAAAGTCCTCCATAGGGATGGCACAGTATCTATATGAAGCCTTGAAGGAAGGGCCCAAGATAATGATTCTCGGACACAACAATACATTTTGACACTAGCTATCATGGACATTTGGAAGGTGACAAGAACTTCAACATGAGCTGAGACGTGGTGGCTGTGAGATGCCGGAATCCTTTGATGGAAGGGTGACTGAGTCGTTGTTTTCGGCTCTTGCTTAGGTATCCACCTGTGTTGAGTTTGGGGGCCCTGAGAGCTGGAATACTAACTTCAAGGGATGATTATCCCTTTGTCCTTCGGACAGATTCCAGCAATGTTGGAGGACGATGGCGGTCAAAAGGGTCAGGGACCCAGAAACAACCTCCTTGAATGGAAATCAATAGCTGCAGGCCTGGAGAGGTTCCAAGAATCCGCATGATGTCAATGAAACAAGGGAATTGGCCAGAGGACAGCCTGGGAATAATGACCTGGGCCCATTTTCGAGGAAGGGGGCAGGTATTCCAACGGTCACGCCCACCAGAGAGGCCCGACACGTGGAGGTATGAGGCCCAAAACAAAGGAGTTCATTTCTTGAGTCAACAGGACACTGCAAGGGAAATGCCACCAGAGTCGTCTGTCAAGACTTGGAGTGACATGTAAACACACTGCCAGGGCTCGCCAAGCAGGCCTGGAGATCAAGAACTATAAATCACATTGCTGATCAAAGTGTAATTGTGATGGAAGTGTATGTGCATGCGGAAGCGGGTATATATACTATATGTATGTATGGTCCTGCCATGTGTATATATATGAGATATATATATATATATATATATATATATATATAGTATATATATATATATATCTATATGAGGCAGCCTTGAAGGGATATATACTGACTATATATACATGTGTGAGGCAGGTTTCCTATATATATATATATATATATGAGAGGGGTCCAATAATATATTAGGCCCAAAGTCCTATATAGGCTATATATATATATATACATATATATAGGAAGGGTCTGATCCATATAGGTATATATATGAAGGCAGGTATCCTGCCAAGGCTGGAAACGAGCCTGGAGAGGGACCAAGACAATACGTCGAAAAGCCTTGCCAATACTCTGCAGCCTTCTCTCTTGGTGGAATTGTCTTTAAGGATGTGGGTCTGATCACGGCTCCTTCCTCGTGATTGGAAGGCATATATCCTATATAGGCTATATATAGGCCTATAGAGGCCCAAGAATATATATATGTGTGTGTGTGTCCCAAGGATGTAATATATATACAATTAATTACATATATATGAGTGTATATATATATGTATATATGTTTGTGTGAGGAAGGCAAAATACAAACCAGGCTGGGGACCTATCTGGATAGGAAAATAAAAATTGGATAAACCTGTTACAAAAATGATTAGCCACATATGAAACTGTATATATGATATATATATATATATATAGATATATATATAGGAATATATATATCCTGCCATATATATATATATATATATATGGAGAGGCCCAAGAACTTATATATATATATATATATATATTGTATTTATTGTATACTGTAAATTAACCTATAATATTTATATGATAATATTGTGATAGAAGTGATATATATATAGATATTATGCATATATATTATATACAATTAAATAAACATATTATATATATATATATATGGGGGTTTAGTGTATGCCATATATATATATATATATGATTGTGTATGACAGTATATTTTTAATTTTTAACATTTTGGAATTTGTTTAATTGTTGAAGAACCAAGCATCGGGGAAGTTGTAGGGTTTTGTTAAAATCATTTTATTCTGTCAGAAAAACCAATCATACAGATATTTTCTTTCCTTCATTATTCTAGTGGTTCCTGTTTACTTACATCTTATTTTTTGAGAAAAAAATGAGAGAGAAAATGTCAGAGAGAGCATGAAAGAGAGAGTTCTTAAGTAGAGATATACTTAGAGAGAGTGATTAAATCAGAATGCAAAATTTTACTCTATGATTTGTCCTTCCTTTGTACATACTGTTCTTGGAGAGTAAGTAGCTTAATCATTAAGATTGGCTGCAATCTTTGTGAGTGGTTCGAGGTGGAATATTTTTGGCAGCTATGCCTTGGACAAGACGGATGGTCTCTTGTTTGTCAGATTTATCATAAGTCTGTATTTTGACATATAAGAGACATTCTCATTGGTCCTGATCCTTTGTTTTACCGAGAGCAACCAGGTTCGCTAAAACAGTGCATCAATGTGCAGTAAATTTACTAGCCATGTCAACGTATTTATATTTCCAGGGGAATTATTCCTCATATCTTACGATTGGAACAGCCTTCTTTACTGAGGAATTTTATCTAGGTAAAACGAACTTCATATTTTTAGATGTAATGCATCTCAGTTACACTATTATTTTAAGACTACCATATAAACTCGAAGTTTTACATTTTTATTTATTTATTGTTAGTACATCTGTTTTCAAATAACTGATCTACACTGAGAAAATGATACTATTTTCTGTATATTTAATTTGAATGAAACCATTTAAAAAGATTAGGATGCTTGTTTCCTTGAGCTCTCCTCACCTGTAAAGCTTGTTTCATATGGATAGGGTTCAGTCTTCAATGGGAATTTAATTTGTTAATTTTAATAATAATAATAATAATAATAAAAAAAAGAATAATAATAATAACAACAACATTGTTCATATTCATTAATCTCATGGTATGGGTTTTTATTGTTATTATTATTCTCATATACCTTTATCATCAAACCTTGATTATCGATTTAATTATCCGAATGAGCCATTTTATATTTTATGATATCTAGTCTATAAAGGACAGAAAATTAACATTGTCCGCATAAATAGTAATTTCTCGTCTGGGGCTCACTATAAGACTCAAAGCCATTATTTGATGAAGAAAATTATAATAATGCTGGATGAATTTCAACATTTATTTTTACAAAATCACTTTTGTTGTAGATAAAAACAAAATCAGAAAATGTATAAAAATGTCTCAATAAAGAAAAATATGACATAAGTTGAATGAAATTAAACAATGTGAATAACAAATGGTTATGAATCTGAATATTTAATAAGCTGAAATATAATAATCTTGACAAAACTTTTATGACAGAATTCTAGTAATTCAGAAGTGTGGTATCTCTGAAATGACAAGGAGCGACACATAGTCCACATTGCAGTCTTTACACTAGTGAAATATGTCTGCTGGCCTTTTTGGGCGAATCGGGATGTATGCGAGCACACACGACATCTTAGTCAGGTCGCACTTGTTTTTCAGGTTGACGGGAACTGATCAGGAAAAGTGTCTTTTTGTTAGCCGCCGGCGTTGTTACGGTGCGGTAATTATCCTGTTAGGGTGCTGAGGGTTTTTCAATCAACTGCAGAACGACTGACTTAGAAAACTGGTAAATATGACCCTTTCTTGCGACAGTAACAAATCCATGTTTGGCTGATGACAGTTTACTAGTAAAGTCAGGAAACGGAAAATAGTTTTAGTACCATCTCGTGGTTTTACGGATACACTTCACAGAACTATTAACGGTCACGTCGTTCTGTCCACAATCCGAATTTTCTTATTATAGAAAACGCATGCAGGTTTTTGCACAAATTCCTGGTCGACACTCTGCATTTCACAGTCTACCATTATATTTACATGTACTGAAGATACAGACACACTGTCCTGTTATCCTTGCCATTTTAAACCTATATATTCCATTGCAGTTTTGAGATAAATATAGATATATATACATCAGGAAATTTAGGCATAAATTATTTTTCCGGACTGTTCCACATGCTCCTGTTTCGTTGTCGCCCAAATACTTGAGCAGTTTTGGGCTGCAATACCAATTATCGAAATACAGATGTGATGTTTTCTGAGATGCGAGGCCATAAATGTTTTTACCACAGAACCAGATACCCCTAGATCCTCATCTACCAATATATCTCTGTATCTTTTCCAGTATAGATTATAAAATCGACAATATAAGACTTTTGGCATCACAAAGTTCAAATATTTTCACTCCAAATCAACTCTTTTATCTGGAATGTACAGTGAAACTTAGCCTTCCTTCCATAACATTAAACTTTCATCTATGCATAAATCCTGGAAAGGTTGAAACTTTTTCCTGGAATTTTCAGCTTTCCTGTCGAGCACGGGTTTACCCCTTTCTTTTTGGTTTATTATCTGATCTTGTTTCCAACGAATTATCAACGAAATGTAGAACCTGTAGAATTTGAAGAACCGGTTTGCCATCAGCCACCGCTACCCTTTGTCTCGAATGTCTCATAGGTAGTCCAGTAATCTACGATGCGATGGTTTACTCTATATGCGACATGATCATAAAACAAAGGAACCAATCATTTCTCCGAGGTCATATAAATTCGCAAATACTTTGGCACTGCATCTCTAGCATCAACAAGGAATTGATAACGGTTTGTCTCTTCAAAACCCATAAATTTTGTCGAAAAATAAAAAAATAGTCTACTTCCTTTGAATTTTCATTCACATTACATTTCGACGTAATGCCACCGCCACTCCACAAATATGAAATCCTGGGCTGAAATTGCTGGCAGCCCACTTCCACTAATCACCTAGCTACTTCCTGTGTGACGTTCCGCCTCTCTTTGACACCTTGGCTTTCATTTGTAGGGTGGCAGATTTTCGTCATTTTCACTGTCGGTTGATATTTCATCACTGTCTCTTGTACCAGTGACCATAATTATCCATTTCATTTCTTCATAAATCCGATTCATTTTCATTCCAGAAAATGAGTCGAGAAGGTCTATAAAATAGTTATCCTGTCGAGCTCTTCCCCGATCTGCCGGCGGTCAACTCGAGGATGTCGTACCTTGACCTGTCCTCCTGTGACATCTTGATGAAGACTAATGAATTTTATTCAAACACGAATTTATATGAATTTTTATGGAAACTGACAGACTGTTACCATTTCAAGAAAAAGAGGCCAGTATTTCCAATCATCAGTCCTTCACATAAAAGGAAATTACTGGTGCTCGTATACGACACAACAGTGTTCCGGGCCAGTTTAATCCTAAATGCGTCGTATACGTTACAACCGAAATCAAAGGGTTACCTTTGGCCAACTTTTCTCTTTCAACTTTCCTCCTATAAACATTCAGGCTATTATACTAATCTTCGCAACTTTGATCGAAATCACCAAGTGACTGTATCATCTGCATTTGGGTATCTGTCTTCCATTACTAACTCCCTTTTCATTCTTTTTAAAATCTGCACCAGTCCACCAGACGGTTCCCTAAATTCTTTGGCTTCTCCATCCCCATTAACGTTTAGATATCGAGAAAACAGTCCAGTATTTGGCGAAGAATTATTTCCATATGAACTGAGCATTCTCTCCACTGAATATGCAGCAGAAGCTTGATTTTCCGTACATTACCTACATTGCGTCTAGGTCACCTTTAATAATATTTTTGTTAATACTAATTACAATAACAACGGTATTAACCATTAAAGGGAAGTTGTTAGTCACAATGATAATAATAATTATATTAATAATAGCCATTACTAAATAGTTTATCAGTCAAAAGTGTCACTAATTATAATAAGCCGCTGAATAATATATTACTGATTCCCAATGGTGAAGGTTTAGGTTGCTGAGAACGTTTTATAACATAGCAATTGCGATCATTATATCACGAGTGTCTTACGTTTAATGGCGTTTATAATTCCGCCATTTACAGTTGTACAGTAGCAGTATAAATATAAAAATACTGGTGGTAGGATAATGGCGAACAAAAAAAAAAAAAAATGAAAACCCACACATCAGACGAGTTCTAAATGTAATATTAAAAATCTCTCATACCATAACAACGAAACATCAAATAATTTCCGGTGTTCCAACCAATCACCAGTTTTTCCGTACATACATATCAACAATGAAGCAATATGAACAATAATATGAATAATAATGACGAATGCGTCAACGAAGGCGAAGCCTCCGGTTAACGTCAGATTTGCTATGGTCACTATTAGCAAGTTCACGTTCGATTAACGGAATCTATTACAAGATGCTCATTTGGAAGAATTCTCAAAAGTACGTTCCAAGTGTCGCCTACACAAGGGGCTAATACCACTTATACAAATAATTAAAGCCAAAACAAAAGCAACCTTCCAGAACAAGCGACAATTTCTGCACGATATACTTTAAAATCCTATGTTCTGTTTCCGGCATGACCAAGAAAAAAATCAAATGAAGGCATCAATCCTTTTACAAAGACCATAGTACTGAAAGATCAAAATCAATGAAAGCTTTCAAAGACGCTGCCAGACAAAGGACAGAATACAAGAGAAAGCCTCTCACCCCATTTAACTAACTGCTTACCCCGTCCGGGAAACAATGAATTCATTATTAGGAGAAAAAGGAGCACAACTGTGATTCCTGTCATCTCTCCTGCCCATACAAAGTCCATTTTAAAAGAAAAAGTTAACCTAAACTACTGACATAAATGACCTACTGGGACACTACCTATGCTATTCAGGAGACGCTAAAATGGGTCAAAGTAATATGAAATATTGTGATTTCAATAGTAAGGTATTAACTGAATTACAAAATAATCATAACAGCCACTGTCTTCTTTAACATATGGGTTACATCCATACGCACTCTAAAACTTCGTCTTTGTAACTGATAACATAGTTTTGAAAACAAAGACAAATCAAATTATCATATTTATTTTTATGTCGAAAACTATTTTGTCTGGACTGGGAACAGTCGTTGGACATGCAATGAGTGTTTGACCAAGGTCATTAGATGGAGTTTGAACAAAATTAGCTAGGCGATTTTGGATGAAAACTACTAACAAGTATTACAGACTGGTATTTGCAAAGCCTTTCTCTCTGCTCTCTCTCTCTCTCTCTCTCTCTCTCTGATCTCTCTCTCTCTCTCTCTCTCTCTCTCACTACGTGAGTTTCTATTTGCAGGCTAAAAACTCATAAAAATGTACTTGGTGGAATGGATATGAGGAATACATTTTAGTAAATATATACATGCATACATACATACATACATACATACTGTACATTCACTCAAACTTATACACACACACATACGCATAGGAGTTTTTTAACACACACACACACACACACACACACACATATATATATATAAATATATATAGATATATATATATAGAAAGACAGATAGATAGATAGATGGAAAAATGGTTCCTTAAGAATATATATATATATATATATATATATATATATATATATATATTATACAAGATATATATAAGACCAAGGTCATATATATGGTGGAGGTCTTATTCAAATTGAAGTATCTAATGGAGATTATATATTCAGAAAAGTTTCTTGCACACAGATATAAATTATCAAGCTATGCGCACAGTCTGTACGGATACTTGATAATGTGGACTGTGTCCAAGAAAGCTTGTTAATTTTTCTTAATAAATACTCCATTAGATACCATGCAGTTTGAATGAGGTCCTTAAGTAATTTACTAATGCAAGAACAATTGTGTAAGTGATAAAGTTAATATATATATATATATATAGATATATATATATATATATATATATATATATATATATATATATATATATATATATATATATATATATATTATAGTATATATATATAGTATATATATATATATATATATATATATATATATATATATATATATATATATATAGAGAGAGAGAGAGAGAGAGAGAGAGAGAGAGAGAGGTCTGTGTGCGTTTGTGTTGGGGGGTGGGGAGACCTAGGCGGAGAAAGGTTTAGAGCAAAAATTAACCAAGTGCTACTAGTGATCTCACACCTCTTCATGGTCAAGTAATGCAAGAAATGCTATGAAGGTGAAAAGAATTCTGAACAAAAATCTGGCATGACCAAGGTAGTCCTTTATCATGTAGAATTTTTTTCGAAACTAAAAACCTGCCCACGATACTTCTTAAGGTATCCTGAGGGTTAGGTAAGTTGATGGGTCTTGTGCTTGATCCAGTGACACAGACGATCAGAGTTTCCTAACATCATTAAATGTCCTGGTACTTTCCATAAAATTTACATTGAGCAGAAGTGGCTAAGAAGTTGGCGTTTTGAGAAGATTTGGCTTTAAGGAAGAATAGAAATTTTCAATTTTCTTTGTGCGGGAAATGTAAGAAAACAGACTCTCATATCCATTGTTATTCAAACTATCATCCAAGAACCAGGATGATGGCTTTTTCTTCTACGTTTTTACGGGTGCTCTGGGACACTTGCCCCGACTTCCTCGAGGCCGAACTTGGAAAGAAAGGTCAAGGAAATTGCCAAAAATCAAAAATATCCTTGTGATTTTATCTCAAGGGATTTTTGAAAAGGAAGAAAAACTTTTTATTTTCATATTAATAAACATCATATTTCACATTCCTGTAAGCATGCTCTACTCATCCGTAAATTTCTGAAATTACTTGGTGGTCATGTTGTGTTCAAAATGTATGCAGTGAAGAATATAATAATCAGGAATGTCCCTGTACAGAAAAATGGGTGTAATAATGAGATTCAATTCAATCAACATTATAAAAAAAATGAAGGCCATATGGCAGATAAAGTGGACACAATCTCGAATTACTATCAAAACAACATGAATATAACGTTCGAACACAGAGTAAACCTGGAGCTTATTTCAGCACATGAACGAATACTGTGAAAATGCAAAAGACCAAATGTATCGTAATGACATTGTAAACGAAATATTATGGAGTCATGTTTAGTGGCAATACGCCCATATCTTACCCCATTTTATTTTCCGTTTCTCCACTCCACCTCTATTGATATGACGCTTCCCATTCATATCTCAACAACATCTGCATATTTCCCTGTTTATTGCTTTCGACAAGAACACGCGTCCGCAAGACACCATGCACTCTCAGGGAATCCTATTCCAGGAACCCCTTTGTTACCATTGTTCAAATTCCCAAAGTTATCATTAACGCACCAAAGATGGCCGTACCTCCGTCTTGCAAGCAGTCATGCAGCTGCTTATCTCATACGGAAGTGATTAAGAAGTAATACCGTCTGTTACCAGAATTCACGCCTCCTGCACCCCACAAAACCCGTCCCCTAAATACCCTTTGAAAACCAATTACGATGGTATGTCTCTCAACATATTCCTTATTTGTTTCTTTCTGTATATACTACTAAATATTGGATTTATTTTCATCACAGAAAATTTGCCGTTCGCATTGTTGTTTAAAATAACAGTAATTTGTTTCCCTTGATATCTCTTATTTATAAATGCTGTCTTGCTACAGATCAAGCTTCTGAAAATTCAAAAACTTATGAGGGAAAAAATGTGTTTGTATCGAGTCTAAAAGAACCTGCACTAAGAGCCAGTCAATGTAAGACTGTGACTTCGAACACAGTGGCTGTTTTACATTTATCTATCCCTTGAAACTGAAATCCTTAATCTCTTAATGGAAAGAGCACATTGGCTGTTTATTTGGTAAAAAAGGAAGACACACTCGAGTCATTATAAACTCGTCTGAAGTCAGAGTTTCTGGGGCTTTACATCTGGTTTCCCTGGCGATGACATTTTCTCCATACTTGCCAAAGAGAAAAACCGTATCACACAGATCACAAACAGCCTTGGAAAGGACAAACTGCACGAACTGCAAGTAAATAATCCTTTTAAACTGATCCACGTGGTTAATATGCCTCTAGAAATGTCAGTAATATAGCCTCATTAATAATGTCTGCACAACTGATGTGAAGAACAATGATTATAAGATGCAGAACGTCAGGGAAAATACAGAGCACAAAGGGACACTTCTGAAGGTAATGGGGCAGAACCTTAAAACAGGACAGTGGCTGAATAAAAAGCCAGGATAAAAGTTTACATAGAGAAAGAGATAACACAGAACTGATTTTACTAAAACATTATGATTTAGCTGTCTAAATGCAATAAAAGAAGCAGAAAATTCTTCTCCAACGTTCCACAGGAGGAAGCCAAATATGAGAAAGGATGCAAAGGCCCGTTACGTATGAATTTAAAGTGTTCGATGAAGTAAAAACTGAGTAGATCTTCAGTTTAGTGACTACCAAGGTTAAAACAATAGCTTTGTATCCGGTGGGGTTAGGCCTGCTCAAGGACTAGGAGATACAGGGAACAAAAACACAAAGCATTGCGCTGAAGTGAGGTCTGGTCATGAATGAAGGATCTTACAAGTATAATTAACTTTAAAATGGGAATTAAATTACTGGCACTATTAAAATTCTAGAATAGCTGTGAATTAATTACTGCAACGTGTAACCTCAACATGTCGTTAAACAAGTTACAGACCCATAAAGAATAAATATAAGTTGTCTGGAGCTCCAATGGTAAATGAACTAGTTGTTTAGAGCTCCATTGGTAAATGGACTAATCTTTTTTCAGCAAAAGAAGTGATTCCCTGTTACGACATTCAAATACTCTTGTGATATGGGGAAATAGAGCTCTCTCTCTCTCTCTCTCTCTCTCTCTCTCTCTCTCTAGCAATAGAAGCAAGTGTTTCAAGAGAATGAAAGTTTTCGTAAGATGTGAAATGGGCCCTCTCTGACGAATTCTCTTTCGCAGCCACACTGGGCTCTAGGCAGATAAGATATAATGGTGAAATTTTCCATTTAAGTAATGGAGATATTGCTTTCTTATTATGATCGAGATAGTTTGATGTTTATCATAAAACTTTTGTAAAAACTGAATATTAACAAAATTGTTATACTTTCAAAAGCATAGCTTGCTCTGAGGTGACATATTGCACTAAATCGTTATTCTGGCCAAACAATTTCATAACTGTAACAGGAAAGTCCGTTAGAGCAGAATATTGAAAAAAAAAATCTCAAAAGAACATAGATGAAAATGACGAAAATACAGTGACTGTCAACAGCAACAAAAAACAAAACTAGGCTCAGGATACCGACTAAATTCATAACGAGTGTAACCTCGTTACAGTATTACGCAAGTGAAGTAAATGCTTCTCCAAGATAAGAATTTAAACGAAACCATCTGTGCAACTCGCCCTCGGCACTTCTGTCCGTTCAAGATAACAGGGAAGGTTCGTGTTGGCTTCTCGTGTTACCGAAAGGGACACACGAAAATAGAATGCTCACTCAGATCCATGGCTCGCGTTATCTTACTTTGACGAATGACAGAGACTAGTTGCATTATGTGAATTGTTCTTAACACAATATCAGTTAACTATATTTTCGAAAACTATCTCGTAACCTTCCATATCCTGAGGGTTCTTAAATATAAGACACCCGTACCAGGAAAACTGATATCCCGGAAAAAAAAAATTTTTTGTACATTAAATGAGTCCAAAGCGGATGCTATACAAAGAATATAATATACATCACCTCTCACTAACCGAGAGGCATCCACCAAACATTACATTTCATATAAATAGGGTATCCTTATTTTTATCTATGCGCACTCGCTCTATATTATATATATTACACACACATTACTATAAAGACACACACACACACATATATTATTGTTATATATATATATATATATATATATATATATATATATATATATATATATATATATATGTGTGTGTGTGTGTGTGTGTGTGTGTGTGTGTGTGTGTGGGTATTTTATGTATGTATGCATATGTATAAATATATATATATATATATATATATATATATATATATATATATATATATATATATATATAAATAACTAAATACATTATATTACATTACATTACAAAAAGTTATATTACACTAAAGTTCCAGATTATATTGAAAAGGGGAGTTCGATAAATTTGTTTCTATTTCTACATTTTACGATTGTCATAAAGTAACTATATATATGCCATAATAATAATAGCCTAAATTTTGTGTGACTAATAACTACTTATGAAAATCGTTCTATTGAAGTGAATTGCAAAAATGCAGTCCATCTTGTATACCCTCTACCTAATGCAAATAGTATGAACATGCAGAAAGTCTACGACATAGGACTATGAGTATTGTACTATTAGCAGTGTATTCAGCTAGATGACTTCCAAGTTTAAGATCCACCTATGATAAAATTTGGCGACGACCGAGACCTCTGACGACACTTTAAGCACCTTAAACATTTCGTAGCTATAAAATTTTGTCAGTTTCAAAGAAAACTTATTGAAGTTTGTCGCTTACAGATTTACAAAACGTGGGTTTCTGGACGAAAGTAAGAAATTTGGATAATTCTGGACGAAAGTAAGGAACCTGAACATTGTTTTTCACCCTATATTAAAAAAAGCTAAAGCAAAATACGCGAATCCAAAAATCACTTCCTAAATTTACGTCATTTTTCATTATGCAGAAATATGTAATATTATGAAATTAAAACTGCAACGACTCTAGTCGGTTGCCGAGACAGGTCAAACTCAATTCCTTTCATGAAAGATTATGCGCTATGGCGAAGTTGAGACAAACGTTCCCGAAGGGGCCGAAGAACAAGTGGGAGTATTTTCTGACAATAAAAAAAGGCACAAAATTATAACTTCAAGGTGACAGCATTGAGACAATAGTATTATTACTGCACAGGAAACATTCATCAAATCACTCTTAATCTCCAGAGCTTCTCTAACATTCCCTCCTTAAAGAAGATGAACATTTCTTCCTTAAAGAAGATAAACTCTACCTAGAGTATAAACGAGAAACTGAAAAGTATTTTTTAAAAGCAATAACAATATCATATTCCTTTCAACGGCTTAGTTTATTGGTTGTCATCCTTCAAATGTCAGCAATGAGTAATCAGTCAACTAATGCCCACTGCAGGGCATCTGCTGTCCTTCATTTCTTCTCCGAGAACGAGGAAAGACATTTCTAAGTATCGACACCAATGCAATCACAAGATCTTAGATAAACGAGTTCATCAAAATGAAGGAAATCGATCCCGTTTCCCGTCTCGTATCTGATTAAACTAAACTTTTCTCTCGATGAATACGTGTTACTTCGAAAGAGTTTGCTTGCGGGAAAACAAACATCAAACGCATATTCAAAGCACGGCCTTCGAAAGACTCCAAAGGGATGGAAATTAAATTCCAATTCCGCCACTGTGCGAAGCCATGGTATAAACAATTTGTTTCAGACATTGCTGCCTCCTTTATCCCCGTTCTCCAGGCGTAGGTTGTCGCCTAATGCTCGTTTTAATTCTATTCTGAGTTCTCCGGCGAAAAAAAGAAACAGTGCCTCTTCATTATGTTTTCCGCACAGAACAGAGAGACACGATTTCAAAAGCCCATAATTTATTCACCATGCCGCAATTTTCCGTATAATCAAGTGGAAGATTTAATTTCCAGATGCTATACTACTCATTATTTCCATTTTCATTTTTCGTTATAAATTGCAGCCATGGACAAAAGAAAATTTAACATTGCCCTTCAGTAATCCCTTTATATTTAAACATGACTGTTTATATATAAAGCACAATTTTAACTTAA
Source organism: Macrobrachium rosenbergii (assembly GCF_040412425.1). Taxonomy (NCBI): domain Eukaryota; kingdom Metazoa; phylum Arthropoda; class Malacostraca; order Decapoda; family Palaemonidae; genus Macrobrachium; species Macrobrachium rosenbergii. The sequence continues at coordinate 21,635,037 of NC_089752.1, read as the reverse complement.
TTACCAGGCTCCTTTTAGAAACCAATTTTAGCTGTTCAAAACCACAGCATACCAGTCAATAGAAAGACACTATTGAGTTATGTTCTTACAATCTTCCATAACGGCTTCGTACAGAAAGAACGTTACATAAAGTACTGTAAAAACGTCACTCAAATCACTGAACACTGTGTATATTCTTTGTTCAAGTAAACATATACAAACGTTCTCATGTAAACATATACAAACGTTCTCATGTCACGATACCTCTCCATTTTTGACTGATATCACAATATCTAGCACATCACCGATCAAAAGAGAAATCGATATTGAATTGGAATATAAAATGGCTGATTTAGAATATGTCCATAGTTTAAATAAGAAATTATTTTCTGCACAATGTATTGTATTGCATTCTCAGATCTTAGAACCAGACCAAAAGATAGCAAGCATTTCCTCATCCACTCTAACCCGGTTGTAATTAGTTACGTAATAGTTCCTGCTTGAAGGTTAAAATCTTGTACATAATTTTTAAAAGCCGGGGAACTTTCATGATATTAACAATAATATAGTAAATGGTGATAAGGTTTCGTTTTCAAGCACTCAGTGGGGATATGGTATTAAAGACAATTTAGAAAGATTTTGCTTTATTGACCACTTCTTGCATTCCCAGATAATTTGCCAGGCATTTTGGGAAGATTGCTTTATTGACCTCTCCTTACATTCCCGGATAATTTGCTTGATTGCAGAACCGTCTACGGCAAATAAGAGAAGTCGCATCACAAAACCTTCACCAGGCAATAACACCGCAAGAAATAAATTCTAAAAAGAATAGCACAGCATGGAATATGACTTTTTTCCTTATTTGTTTTCAGTATTATTGGTGAAAGTATTCCTTCTGACATGGGTAAGGTCATTTAACCAAATATTATTTATAGTCGACTCGAAAGACGTCATTATTGCAAGTTTTCGCTACCATAATTTTAATAGAAGAAATATTTTTGATGCAATATCTGTTCCAAAGTTAAAAGATACCTCTCCCTTGATATTGTTTATAATGTGCTATGTTTATCAAAAAGACAACTTAATTAGCCAATACCAGTACTACAAAAGTGGGTGGGGTGGAGGCTGTTATCCGCAGCGTTGTAAATTGCACTCCCCTTCAACAATTTATGGTTACCAATATCCGGAAATTTGGGCAGAATATTGTGCAGCTTGCCACTCTGTTTTATTTGCATGCTAGAATTACTGCCACATTTATATCATTATAAATGAGCTACTTTGCTCTCTCCAAGCAAACACTCCGCTATTTATGTTTAGTAATTAAGGTTCTTATTTATAAACTTTGTGCCTTCCACTGGGTCTGATTCAAAAGCATCGACAGCATACGTGATCATCGTATGAATAGGATTATAGTCCATGACTGAATACAACCAATGGTATTTTAACTGGTTATTAATAACAACGACAAACCGCCCCTCTGTCTTACTATGTTATTACTTTGCTTGTTCCTGTCACTGTACAGTACCTACATCGACGGGGATATTCTTTGAAATTAATCGTCTTCGTGTATTTATTCATAGTTTACTTCAGACAGCTGATGCGTCTTCTGTGAAGTACTTCATTTACGGCAAACTGGAATTCCTCCATCGATTTACCTTGTATGTGGGAATAGCCATCTGATTTGTGACAGGAATTAAACAAGTAAATAATGAGCCGATGTTTCTTCGGCGCAATCTAGTTTTCTGTACATCGTATAATGAAGGCCACCGAAAATAGATCTGTCTTTCGGTGGTCTCGGTATAATGCTGTATGAGCCGCAGCCCATGAAACTTTAACCACGGCCCGGTGGTGGTCTAGGCTATAACGATGCCAGACGCACGATTAGGGCTAACTTTAACCTTAAATAAAATAAAAAGTTACTGGGGTTAGAGGGCTGCAATTTGGTATGTTTGATGACTGGAGGGTGGCTGATCAACATACCAATTTGCAGCCCTCTAGCCTCAGTAGTTTTTAAAATCTGAGGGCGGATAGAAAAAGTGGGGACAGAAAAAAGTACGGACAGAAAAAAAGGTGCAGACGGACAAACAAAGCTGGCACAATAGTTTTCTTTTCAGAAAACTAAAACCGTTGCTTGTCTTGAGTCTCTACTTACAATCATAATATTAAGTATCTTAATATTTTCAGTTCCTTTCGAGATTTGGCAAATAATCTACCATTCAGAGAGAGAGAGAGAGAGAGAGAGAGAGAGAGAGAGAGAGAGAGAGAGAGAGAGAGAGAGGGCTTTGGTGACCTAATCCCAACTAATACAAAAGTTTATCTTCCTTTAAATAAAAACACTGCCACCGGTTTTTGTAGTTCTTTAACTTTCCTCTTTAAGACTACAAAACACATAACCGCTCTCAAGTCCGACTGTTCTTTATCTGATCTTCAAAGCAAGGTCCTTTAAATATACTATGAGGGTTTAAAGGACCCTGTTTCAAAGTAACTAAAAGAGAAATGTTTTTCTCCGAAGACGTATGTCTCTTTACGAAGTGTCTTCATCTTCTGTTCGAAACCGGCGTTGCCCCTTGTTATAAATAATCACCTTTCTGTTCAAACACATTATTCAGGCTTTTGCCTCTTCTAAGCTTTATTGGATCATTAAGTTATACAGATGGATATCATATTGTCGGGGGTGGGGAGAGATTGGGGGGAGACCTATTGATGCCGTTACCCTTTTCATACGTTCACATCTGTGCCCCTTGAGCTGAACTGCTTGAGATGTCAAGACATTATTAGACTGATCTTAATGATGAAGTGAACTTTCTGCCCCCACGTCTGTTTGCTTGTAAATGTGAATGTGTGCGTGTGCATGGCTAGTTACGCTTGGAATAAGCATCACAAAACACAATGGAATAGGGTGACGATAATACAAAAAAAAAAACTGCGTCAAAACTGCATCAACAAAAACCAAGATAAACAATAATCATGATAAAAATTAACTGAAAGAACTTACATCTTTTGCAAAAAACACAGTTAAAAGACTTGCGAACAACAACAGGAAATCTTTGTTAGTCGGAAAAAATGCGAGGATCCATTAGTGAAAATTCATAGCTAGTTTATAGTGTGTGAGTGTTTGTATGTTAGTATGTATTGTGCTATGTGTGTGTGGATGTTAGTATGTATATATGCTATATGTATAAAATGTTTGAGTGTTCGTGTATTTAAACCAAAATACATACCAAGAATCGGAAAGCTAACATCTTAAAAAATCACTCCATCTGAGGATAAACTGCTCATACTGTAGGTGAGGAAAATATTTATGCGCTTTACTCATGGGAGAAGTGAAATGCGTCAGATATTCACTGTGCATTATTAGCAGTACATAACGAATAAAACGTTAGACATATAACTAACATTAGCATGAAACGATTAAGGTTTCCAGCCAAAAAATAAAAAAAGCCTCAAAAGCAGCATACCTCCTTTATTTTGCCCTCCCTCAATGAACGTTTCAATCACGGTATACCAAGGTGGAACAACGTTTCGGGCGAGTTTCCTGCCTCTTTTCAGTTTCGTTTCAGATATGCAGCCCTCCCGCGAATGTTCTCCATTGTCCAAAACGGAACCCCTTTTCTTTCATTGCTGTTGTCAGGCTACAGCAGAATTTTTTTTTTCTCTCTCTCTCTCTCTCTCTCTCTCTCTCTCTCTCTCTCTCTACAATAGTCTGAGAAGAGCAGCTCCTTTCGCTACTCCTTCTACGGGAATTGTTTGTGGGAGGCGAAGCTCAGACGTAGACATTTTTTTTTACATAATTGTCTGCATGAACTTACAAACCATTACATCCAAACATATAAAACATCTTCACGATAACCTATATATATATGTATATATATATGTATATGTATATATATATATATATATATATATATATATATATATATATATATATATATATATATATATATATATATATATATATATATATATATATATATATATATATACGAGGGTAAGTCAAAGTTCCAGGAAAATTCAATATACTCTTTATTTAAGGAAATTCAAACATCATTTTTCTACATATCTACCATCTAACTCTATACACTTTTCAAGGCGCTGTTTCCACCTCTGCAACCCTTTTTTGTAGAAATTTGGGGCCTTTCTATTAAACCATGCTGGAAACTGCATGTTTAGCAGCATCCAAAGATTCAAACTGACTCCTCTTATGTTCCTTGAGTTTTGGGAACAGGAAAATCTGAAGGAGCAAGATCAGGACTATAAGGAGGATGTGGAAGAGCTTCACCCAAATTTCCGTAGGACTTCTTGCAACCCTTGATGAATGTGCTGGAGCGTTATCATGATGGAACAAAATTCTGCGGTGCAACTTTCCTCGACGTTTTTAGCCAATGCAGTCTTCAGTTTTTGCAAAACACCTTGTAGTAGTTCCTGGTGATTGTTTTTTGTCCTTCAAGGAAATCAATCAAAATCACCTTGGAGTCCCAAAACACTGTTGCCATAACCCTTCTGGGCAGATCTCGCCACTTTGAACTTCACTGGTGCAGCTGAACCTCTTGCAACCATTGCTTTGATTGAATTTTTACTTTCTGGGTCATATTGATGGATCCAAATTTCATCTCCAGTAACAATCCGGTCAAAAACCTGATTCATTTGATTCAATCTTCGTTAAAACTGCAAGAGAAAGTTCAGCTCTTTGATGCAGTTGGTCTTCGCGCAACGCTTTTGGGATCCAACGTGCTGAAAGTTTACTCAAACCAAGATTTTCATTTAAAATTGAAAATGCGGGAACCATGGGAGATCCCAGTTTCATTAGCTATCATATCGATAGTAATCCGACGATCTTCATCCACTAGATTCTGCACCAAAGCCACAATTTTTTTCATTTTTTGCAGTCGATGGTCTTCCTCTCTTGGTTGTCTTTGAGGTCCTCCTGACTCATCCTTAAATCGCTTTATCCAATCATAAACAACTGATTTAGATGGAGAAGAATCTCCATAAACTTGTTTAAAGCTTCACTAATTTTTCCTGGTTTCAATCAAGCTTGGTCAGGAACTTGATGTTAGCTCATCAAAAATTTTTATTTTCCATCGGTTCAAGAAGTTACTTTTGAAGCAGATGTTAATAACTCACGGTAGCAAGAGGATGACTGAGGTATCAAGTCTATATGGATCACTACATCACAGATAATTGTTTACTAAGTATTTGGGTTGTTTCATTCCTGTGTAAATACATCATCATTCAACATTTTTCCTGGAACTTTTTTGACTTACTCTCGTATATATATATATATATATATATATATATATATATATATATATATATATATATATATATATATATATATATATATATATATATATATATATATAAGTCGTTTCCCATACAAGGTTTACTTCAGAAAAACACAATGTTCATTATCACATTTGTACACAGAAAGGTCGTCTCTAACGTACTGAGTCCTCCTACAAAGGCACAAAGTGCTCTATTGACCCTTGTCTTGTACGCACTCACGTCCACTAATATGTCATCATATCTCTGCATTACCCACCGTTTCAAATTAGTCTTACCCTGAACATCAAAGCAATTTGTTCTTCTGAAGTACTTTAACCTTTGTTTCAACGGAGTTCAACATCGAAGATTGGCTAAAAAAAATCCCTTCATATAATATATCTTCGATTCCATACACCTTCCACGCCTTTTCCCTATCTATTTCATACATCCTGCTAACGCGCTTGCTTCAACTATTTTCTAAATCCAATATTTCAACACAAATACTTGCAATTTAACCACTTCCATTCTTCTATCATACATTTAAATATTCATTGCTCTGTCCTTCTTGCTTCCATTCACTGTCTCCTTTTCCTCATGCAAACAATTTTAAAATATTCCGAGGGTTTCCGAGGCGACTGTTCATTATCCATAATCAGTACAGTATCATCTGCAAGCATCATCCACTCTACACTTCATTCAGAAATCAAATCATTTTCTTACCCAGCAACTTGTCAGCTATACCAGATATCCTCTATCTGACTTCTCGCATTGCTCTATTCATTAAGTTATTAAACAGTTATGGAGACATAACACAACCATAAACCAATCTTTTACCAGGTTCAGTTTACACGTACTGTAACCAGTCAATCTGCTGTCTACGTAACACAATTCTGCTCCCTCATAAAACATTTTACCATATACTTTTCAAACGTCTAACTCAAATTTTTCAAACAAACATCTGTCAAGACTATAATAATATCCTCTTCTTTTTCAATCAAAATCCTATAATACTCTTTCCTTATTATACATATTAATGAAACTGATGTCTACAAACCTCCTAGACGCCTTTATCATCTTTACCCATCAATAAAGAAACAATTTCTCCTCTCAAATATTTCCTGAGAAGGTTTTCCTCATCATGACATACTTTACAACTGAACTCGACAAGTTTATGTACAGCAGAGTTGAAACCATCTTGCATCTCTCTTGACGGCTACCTTGGTAAAGCTACTGTTTTATTATCCCAAAAAGTCACGAGACAGGGTAGATGCACGTATATAAAGAAATAAAATATAAGTAAATATATATATATATATATATATATATATATATATATATATATATATATATATATATATATATATATATATATATGTGTATATATACATACATATATACATACACACACACACACACACACACACACACATATATATATATATATATATATATATATATATATATATATATATATATATATATATATATATATATATATATATATATATATATATATTATTATAGCCTCCATAACCTGCAGAAAAAAATTTTGGGTGTTGACTTTATGTAACAAAGAGCAATGTTTACCTAACTAGAAATTACCCCAGGCAATTTAGTTAATTTTATTACCTCACATACATCTGAATTCTTACGGCCAAAATATATTCAGTTTGAAATAATGAAACAAATATTTATCCTAGGCGTTTGTATCTGTTTGCCTAAAACAAATTTGGAAATGTTTGTGCAGAACTCATAATGACTATTTTTTATGCAAACAAATTAGTTTCTAAGCATAAAATGAACGTCCCGTTCTAGCTGGCGACAGGAAGCTGGTGCTTCCCTGAAAACAACACTTCTTTTTGCTTGTACCCTGCTCTTGTTGTTTACCCTTTCATTTTTATGTATCTTTACTGAGTTTATATTAAATTTGTTGTTGTCCTGGAGCTATTTAGAAATTTCCTAATAAATTGTTCTGTTCTTGGTAAAAAGTAATCAATGTGGACTCTTCGGATTAAGGGGAGCTAAATGAAGTTAAAAGTTGTTTTTCTTTGCAAGAACATGTGGCTTTGTTTGCGGCATGTTGGGGTTGGAATAAATATTTTAAATGTCGTTTTCGGAGGTGACCATCATTCCAAATTATTTGCTTTTTTGTATGGCATATGTTATGAGGTATTTACTACGAACACAATCTATTAGAGAAACAGAACTATTTGTAATATCTGTCTGATTATTAATCCCTGCCTTGTTCTAATCTCTCTCTCTCTCTCTCTCTCTCTCTCTCTCTCTCTCTCTCTCAATTTACCCTTAATCAGTCATAATCACGACCCACATCAATTTAGCAATATTACAATATTCCTTCATTGCCTTTCATTAGTTCTCCGTGCAGTTATGCGAAGCCGTCAAAATTCCTCATAACCCTAAGAATATCAACGATGAATCATTTGCTATTTTACATAAATCTCAGATGCGACGAAGGGGATCTGAATGCAACTGTAGATCTAATGGACTCTGATAATGAAACTTCCACTTTGCTTCGAGTGTAAAAAAAACATCGAAAATGACTCCATTAACGAGTACCTAAAATGAACATTAGTCTTGACATAAGATGGGTTCCAAAATGTCCATATAACCCCTTTTTTTTCAGTGTTTATGGCCAGGCACGATCGCAATTAATGCTGACCCCTACCTATTACACTGGCCAAGAGTAAAAATTAATTTTAATTTGTTATCTCAACGCGGAGGGAGCTGAACCGTCTCTCGCTATATTCTGCCATAAAAACCTAAAGAGGACATCAGCGAGGGGGACACCTTTCTCTCTTGCAGCTTTTGACAACGCCAGTAAATAATGTACGGAAAATACGCTTCCCCTCTCGAATAATGGCCCGGGAAATCACTATTGAATTCTGTACACTTTTACCTATAATATCGGGTAATATTGCCGTGTCAATATAGGTGACCCGAAAAGAGGAATAATGCTTTTGCAGTTGATATTAAAGTCTTTTGAAAATTGATAAAATTTTTGTTATCTTCGAATGTCGAGTCATTTGGCCTGAATAATAATAATAATAATAATAATAATAATAATAATAATAATAATAATAATAATAATAATAATAATAATAATAATAATAACAAACAAAAAAAGTATTCATCGATGTAAGTGTATATCAAAGACCTAAAATAAATTAAACTAATACTTGGAGAGACAACATACCTTAATTGAAATAATCGTTTCAGAAAGATGAACGTGGTGAAGGAGTTAGTATTTAAACCATGATTATAACAAGCACTGTACCTGAAATGACAAAAGAAATCAAAATGAAGTCAACAGCATGTCTAGAACCTTTTATAAAGAAGCAACTAACTCAGCAAATCCGTCCAGTTAAGTATTTCCTTTTTTAAATGTTTTTAGTTTTCCACATTTCTTGCCTAATGTTTACAATGGTCACCTGTAGATCAATCGTGTAACCGATTTATTCTATTATATCAGTGTCTAAATACCTGCTACCATAATTGTAATAATGTCAAAGTAATAATGAACTTCACCGTAGTATCATATCGGTGATTAGTAAAAGAATATTAACTGGTATCTAAAGTAATTGGAAATACTTAGGAAACATTTCAGCCACAGGTTTTGAATCTCAGAGACACAAGACGACGTCATAACGAAATATAACTTCCTCTTAAGGAACCTGACGACAGTGCGACATTATCTCGATGACTGCAATTGTTACGGGAACGTAAGTAGTTATCAGATTCATTACGGCCGTCATAACAAGTTGATATGATATCTTACTGAACACAACTGGGAGACATACCTTACTGAACATGACTAGCAGACAAAATGTTCAAACCATACCTGGCGAGTCTGGGTGTTATAAAACCTGGGATCACATGCTAACCACGGAAACTGTGCTAGGTATTATCTAACCAAGGAAAGTGTGCTTTATCTGACCAAGGAAACTGTGCTAGGTATTATGAATGTTATTGAAGACAAATAGTAAAGTCATATCAACCATATAACAGCGGGGAAAATTCTACGGCATGATTTCTTTTACTATCAAAGATTGATGAGGCTTTTATAAAACACACGTGAAATATTCCAGTCTGATCACGGGAAAAAGAGAGCATTATTTAAAAAAGGATCAAATTTCTTTTTTTTTTTATAATGCTTACCATAGCACAGAGAACACGAAATCAATTATGGCTGCAGCATGGCTTTAGATAGGATTTCTTACCGAACATGAATGGTATAAGAAAACAAATAGAGATTTCTGCAGCATATTATTCTAG
>NC_089752.1:21585500-21615500 GCF_040412425.1 Macrobrachium rosenbergii | reverse complement strand
ATTAGAGAATGAGAGGCTGCTTAAATGGAAAATCCCTCACAACATTCGAATCGCGTATAAAGTTCTATCATTTTTTCTAAATCTGCTGAGCATTAAATTAATGGCCTGATTTATTTTTCAACTGCGAATCGATAGTAAATTATTGGACTGGGATAAAGAGATAAAAATTCCATAAACAAATGCAAAACCGAGGTATCGAAATGGATGAGCGAGCCTGTCGCTGCTGCAATATGTGTGTATACGAATTCCAACGCCCGATAGTTCAGCAAAAAGTTTGTGTCCTTGTTTACATTATTAAGAGGACAGAGCCACTACGCGTTGCGTCGAGACCTTTTTATCTGTACGTACGAATAGTTTCATATGACATTCATGTTTATACACTGTGTATTAATGTCCATCTGTGTGTACAATGTTTATAGAGATATATTCGTAAACTTACACACGTAAATATATACTAAATATAAGGTGCATAGTATCACACGATTTACGCTTATCAAAAATTGATTCGTATTTTTAGCTAAAATAGTTTATCTCTGCCACAGAACCAAAAGACACCTCAATTTTCTTTCAATAGTAAAATAGGCATCAGTTTTAACATGCACTTCAATAATAATGCGAACCATTGTCCCATTTATCACTGCTACATTTTATGCAGAGAAATGATGAATTCGGAAATCAAGTGAATTGGGTAGCTCCCAAATCTGCTGTCGTTCCCAGGAAGGGGCGTGGGGTTAGTTCGTTAGCTTCGTGCTGGCCGTCGGGGTGGGTGAAAGACAAAAGACACAAAACATGTAATAAACCTTAGCATATAAATACATAACACATGCTCTTATAGTGAGTATCCAATGTCTAAGAGAGAGGTAACAATAGGATTCACTAACGCAAAATAAACTCAGCATATTTACAGCCCCTATAAGACCGAAGCCTCCTACTACCAATTCTAGGAAAATGGTACGTAAGCATCCCCCGTGGGACTAACGGAGGAAAACCTATGTTTCCGTCCTCTCCCAACTGGGAACTTTATTCAACGCCCTTCTATTCTCAGTGATCACGGCATACATATTCATAACATCATTACCTTAACAGCGATTTAACTGAAAATCCTTTGAACTTATCTGTCCGCGTCTGTTGCCAGAACAAATGGAAGAGAGTGTCAGGGGAAAGGATCTCATTTGAATAGAGACCATCCCATAAATCTGTATCCTGTTTCATCTACGGTGCTCTCTCTCTCTCTCTCTCTCTCTCTCTCTCCAAAGACTATGTAGTCTTTTCATTTAAACAGATTCAGCCTCAATCAAATGAATGTGTCCGTTCACTCTTTATACTGGTTCTGATATCCCAAACATGTAAGTGTTAGATAAAACTAACTAAGCATTAAATAGCCGTTTGGCACTGGTAGGTTAAACCGACAAAATGCCTGTAAGGGTTCTTGCTTGTAAAAACAACCTACACAAGTGTTTGCTGGGTATACTAGATTGGGAGATTTTGTTAAACTTCATTAAAAAGTCTAGTAAGAAATTTAGAGATAGACACTGGCTCAATAACCTCTCTTTTATCAGCACAAAAAGACATATTATTTTGGGAATCACTATCTCAATTTACGAAGTAAACGTGAAAGTAATAAATGAAACATCATGCATCTTACTTGACCTACAGGGCATCTATAATCTGTCCCTAAAATTTTTTGTGCTTTAATACAACATTCTCTTTAATTATTCTGTAAACTATACCATAAATCCCCATTTCTGTTTTTATCAACATTTTCATATTATTCTATTTTCCTCAGATCATACCTAAAAACAACAAACTATATGAATGTACATAATTGCTCATGGCAGCTCTTCCACGATTGCCGTTATTTTTGAAAGATTATCTGCGTCCTAGACTATTAAGAGAACTCATATCAGATTAAAACATGGACAGTTAGAGGCTACGACGCCTTAGAGAAAAGTAGTGTAAATCTCCGCGTTGATGAGAGGTAAATGAATGCCTAAAATAAAACGCAGTCGTAAATTGTTTACGATGAGCTTATTTTTTGATTCAAAAATTAAAGCATGGCTTAGTGAATAATATGACAAGTGCAGTAGTATCATTTAGAGTGTGGCGATATTTTAGTTTTAGACTTTTCGCAAACGGAAGTGATGTACTGTTGTGTTTAATTACACAGACTACACTTTCATTTAATCTTTTATTTAAAACTTCTAAATGCTAAAAATGAGATTAACACAATCTGCAACCTGTGATACAGTATCAAGAAAGGTTACATAAGAGTGACAGAGGGAAGAATATGGTGCATTACCTTAACATTAACTCTGAAACGTTCTCGGCCATTACCACTCACATTTCTGTATCAGAGTCCTTGCAACTCTAATCTCAGGTCAAATTGCATACTGGGAAAACTTATAGTTCTTTCCATATGCATCCCGTGTCTTCCACAACCTAAAAATTTCCATCTCTTTACATCTCTCAGGAAAATCAGCAGTAAGAACTTTCATTATAATCATTGCACCCACTGTGGAATTCTTTGTGCTTGTCTTTGCGCGTTCACCTTCTCCTTAATGACTTGGTACTTTACAAAGAATGCTTCGAAACGATGCACTATGAACTGAAAAACTACTGGCAAGAAATGGAATATGAAATTTAGGCCAAAAGCCAAACACTGTGACCTATGAGGTCATTTTGGTACTGAAAGGGAAATTGAGGCTAAAAAGACTTTAAAGGTGCAACAAGAGGACAACCTCGCAGTTGCAATATGAAACATTTGTTAAGAGAATGTGGAAAGTAGGATGGAAGAAAGAGAATATGATCGGAGATACGGTAAAACGAATGAAAGGGGCTGCAGCTAGGCGCCGAAGAGGCGCTGCAAAGGACATTAAGTAATGCTTTATAATGCACCTTCTGAGTGCACTGATGACACTGCCCCCTACGGTATAAAAATTACTGGTCTCTGCATACTTGTATAAATTATGAGCCAAATTCTACAGTAACACAAAAGCAAAAACTACTTTTGGCTCTCCCACTGTTTATTTTACAGGGCAGCAAATATCCTGTCTCTCCGTGGGCTTTTCAGGTTAGTACACCGTCACATGTAAATGTAATGCTGTACTAACACTAGGAAAATTAATTCAGCGATCTCAACAACAAAACCAGTTAACAACCAAAAGTTTTTTTGTTTCAGTCTGAAAAGTCGTGGAATCAGATAACGTTAAAATGGTAAAAATTAATTGGGGGCCCATTTTTTTTTTAACAAGAACACCACTTTCATTCGTTTCACTCCCCAAATTAAGCACGCATAAAAATCGATGCCCACGCATAGAACCTATATAAAGAATAATTGTTCCAATTACTTTCAACATTTCATTGCAAAATTATGTTAGTCATGACAATGAAACCTAAATTTGATGATGATATTTCATAAAAATTCGGTGATAGACAGAGAGATAGACAATTATATTTACTGCAGCGTGGTCTTGTTTAGTGCATCACTAAATGCAAATCTTTTTAATTATCCTATATATAAGCACTGAGCTTATATGAAATTTTGAAAGGAAAATAAGTTAAATTGATTTTGGAGGTTTCAGGTTCTCATATTTATGTCGCAGTAAATAAAAGACAACATGATCCTAGTGTCATATTAAACAAAAGTCAGCATACTGCCAACTAACCACACACAAACAAGACGCGTTAGAGTTAATTTTATGTGAATGAAATGAAATACTGTATCGACTGAATGATAAAACAGGGGATCTGGTAAAAAATTAATATTTGGATTTCTCTCTTTGCGCAATGTTCCCAGCATGCCAACAGACTTACGTTCGATCAAACAAACAAGAACATCAGTATTCAAATTCCTGAGAATTCGAATTAATTATAAAATCATACTGGACGCTTGTTGTCCTCACCTCACCTTGTAATTCATACAATGATAACCAGGAACTATATTTGGTTCATGTCAACGGGAAGGAGTCTCAATTTCCAGCATCTGGTTGCCATTAAAAAAATATAATTATTCACTTTAGCTAAGTGAACACTTAGGCAAGGAATCACAGGCTCTCACTAATAATACAAATATATATATATATATATATATATATATATATATATATATATATATATATATATATATATATATATATATATATATATATATATATATATATATATATATATATATATATATATATATATATATATATATATATATAACATAATAAAAAATACCAGATTCGAATCTTTCTTAAGTAACGAAGCGGAAGGACTGGAAATGTAGTTTAATAAAAATCAATAATGGTATAATATAATGTTTTTTTATGGCATTTATATGCAATTACTCCATTTTTATGAGAAACATCTGACTTGACCTGATTTCATTTCCCTGACTTCACTTTTCATGATTCCACTTCCCCATCTGCATTTGCTCCTTGGCCAAACCCTGCTATTTCTCTCATCCGTAACAGACATTCTCATCTCAACTTAACGCACACTTTCATTTTCTTTCCCGGCAGCATTCTCTCCCTTTTTCTCTCTCTCTCTCTCTCTCTCTTCTTCAAATCTATTCCCATATCACCCTCATTCCCCTCTTCTATTGGTCATTCCAGGGACATCCGGCGCATCTGCGAGACGCCATAATTCGTAGGAAGGTCCTTTGCAAATAGGACAATCAGTCAAGTGAAAGGGCAAACCTATTTTCGTCACTTGCGTCTCTCGTCATAAAGGCCGTTATGGCCACGTCCTAGATCTCGGCTTCTTCGTTCTCGAGTCCACTGCTTTATTGACTTGATATAATGATGGAGAATGGCTGAAGAAAACCGGGGACACAATGTAAAATAGAAAGAAGGCATCGATTTCACTACGACAAATAAGATGACGAGAGCGGGGTTATGAAGACACTTTCCCAACATCTGTTTGCTTGGTTGAGTGAAAAAAAAAAAAGTCATGTTATATTATTTGAAAAACCGTTATAAATAATGATCATTTATCAAGAATTGGGACGGAAATGTGCAAATTTTAGAAATCATTACGAAGTCATAGGCTAAATAAAGAAATTTCTGTAACAAGAAAATAAGAGGAAGGTTCGCCATATCATAAGTAAGTGTTTGACGTAAGAGGAGGGTTCGCCACATCATTAAGTAAACATTTGCCGTGTCTTATTAATTGCTAATTCATCCTTATTGTCCATTAAATTCCACTGGTAAATAACTGAAATAATCATAAGTACAACTTTATTAATATGAAATAATAATTAAACGGTTATTTAATCTTAAACAACTTAAGAGACACGACGAGCCAAAATACATGTTAGGAAATGGAGATGCTGGCATGGTTTTGCCAATACATTTTTTATCCTTCTTTTTACGGTAGGATGCTCTTCACTATCTTGGAATACATTAGGAATTTCACGAGATAAAATTATGCATCAAACGTCCGTTGATTCGACAAGAGGCTTTTCATCACGGTGATCAGATCCGACTCACTGCATGAATTGGCACCTTGATATCCTGGGGATGCAGAATGACGAGATGGCGATCAGCAGAGAAAGTAAGAATTCGTTATAAACCTATTTATCTTTGTATTGTCTTCATGGCAGCTCTCGAGGTGTGAAATGAAATTTGATAGGAGCTGATGCAAAATGCCACATAAAAGCTGTATTTTCAAACTGGACTCCCTAATTTTCCCTTCACGTAAGAAATAGTTTATGCCTCTATGTCTTCAGTTTATTCATCTTTCTCAATCATCGTGATGTAATTATAATTACTGTGAAGAAATTATTATTATTATTATTATTATTATTATTATTATTATTATTATTATTATTATTATTATTATTATTATTATTATTATTATTATTATTATTATTGCCCTAAGGATTTCTTATTGTGATATGAGTATTACAATAAACCGAATGAAAAATTCAAAAGATATCACATCTGCGAGATTATTATTATTATTATTATTATTATTATTATTATTATTATTATTATTATTATTATTATTATTATTATTATTATTCTGTTTTCGTTTGTACGTGTTACTGAAATATTCACATCACGACAAACCGAATGAAAAATTCCCAAGGTATCACCCTGATATCACTAGAGCTGAAATTTTGTTGAAAGTTTTGTGACGGGGTTCAATCTCCTCTCTCTCCTCCCTTGGTCATGAGCCAGGGATTCCTCCCATGATTTGAGCTGGTAATCCATGATATCTTGGCATCCGAAGTGGGGGAAAATGTGTTAAGAGTCCCCCCGATCATTTCCAAAATGTCGTAAATCGATCAAGATCGTCCTAAGAACCATTTCCCGATTTTATGAAAATTCTTCGCGATTTTACCCTTTTATTCGTCAGGAAGAATAAAAAAAGATGAAATCTGATTTCAACTTTTGAGAATATTTGCTAAATTCGACGGAGTAAATATGTTCTGCTGACGATTTCCGTTCGTTTGTTGTCGTGACTTTGAATGATACATTTTCTTCCTGTAATGATAACAGTGTTTACGAATCAGTCAGTCAGTGTTGAAATCGTTTTAAGATTCTAAAAATGATTTGCATTTCATTTAATAATACCCCATACCAAAGATAAAATATTTTATAATTTTTCATGGAAATCGAAAGGCATAATCGCATACCCACGTAGTTCTTGAAATTCCCGTTTCAACCAACTATTATTATTATTATTATTATTATTATTATTATTATTATTATTATTATTATTATTATTATTATTATTATTATTATTATTATTATTAAAATACCAAAATTCATGCCAAAAACCCATGTGACGGCGAAAATAAAACCCGTATATACCAAAAAAAAAAAAAATCTGCAAATGAAAATCAGTGTGGCTAGCAAAAAAAAAAAAAAAATATTAAAATCGAAAGGCAAAATCGCAAATCCACGTAGTTCCTGGAATTCCCTTTTCTACCAAACTGTTAAGACGACAAAGCGAACAGAACACAAACAGCTGCTGCCGCTGCACCACTCGATACCAGACTCGGCGCCCCCCGAGCGTCAATACCACGAAGCTACCAGCTGCCACTTCTAGCACCACACCGTCGGTACCAACAGAAGCACCAACGACAGCAGCAGCAGCAGCAGTAACAGCAGCAGCAGCTTCAACAGCTTCAGGAGCAGCACCACCACCACCACCACCACGCCAGCTGTTCATCTGCCAGCGAGAGGGTCGTGTAGCGGCTTTTCTAGATCCGACCAAATCATAAACTTGGAGATATTGGTTAGTTTGGTGTCTTCCTTAGAAGTTGAGTTCGTAGCGCCATAAGAGAGGGGAACGTTCCTTTGCATCAGCATCATTATCAACGTTACGAACACGACCCCATAAGCTCGGTAATGTTAGCTCGATATTCGCTTCGGCAGGATTGGCATCGTACCGTCTTCATTATACCATCGTTTTTTTAAACTTTAAAATTATTATTATTCAGCCTTCACATTACCTTAGTTCCACGATGACAACATTCTATGAATAATCTACATACAGATATACCAGAATGTAAGCGAGTTGGATAAATATCTAATGAGCGAATAAAAACTGATTTTGCATTGATTTTCTCTACCTGAATAAATTAATTCCTGCAGCATAAAAATTACATTCAAAACAAGCAGTTTTTCATAATAGCCATTTTTATCATATCTGTTGAATGTAGAAGTTAAGAATATTCGGTTAGCTTGTATTCCATACAAGGTACGATGGTGAGGTTGAAAATCATACCTCCCATCTACTTTTGTTTTTCAAATGAAGAAGAGATGCAATAAGCAGGCCAAACAGTCATGAAAAAGAAAGTATGTGCGAGTGTGATGTGTGTGTGTGCGTATATACACACACACACATATATATATATATATATATATATATATATATATATATATATATATATATATATATATATATATATATATATTATCACACGCACATTCTGTCTCATATGTGTATATATATATATATATATATATATATATATATATATATATATATATATATATATATATATATACTATATATATATATATATATATATATATGCCATGAGGAGCAGAATGTGCCTGTACATAATTATAATATATATCTAAACATATTCTGTCCTTTTGGCTTATTGTAAAAAGTACAAAAATAGTTGTTGGCATTATTTTCGAAAACTCTTAGCAAATTTGGCGCCAATTACAAATTTTGACCTAACCAAATAAGGTCATGCTATACATTTTTGGAAAGCTCTTAATGAGCTGATCCATTTTCATATAGAAACAGTGGGTCAGAAGTGACCAGTTTTCAAATTAAAAGCAATTTTATTTATCTAAGATCTTACCCGATAGGAAATATGTTCCGAATGCAATGATTCTGCAAGGAAATTTAGCTTTTTATTTTATTGTTACTGAATCTGTATCAACAAATTTGTCATTTAACCATTTATTAGCAACTTTTAAAATTACTAAATTACTAAAATTGCTTGAAAAATGGCCATATCACTTTTTTGAATAATCAATAATTACCTTGCGCAGACAAACATTCAAGAATAAACGTCTAAAAAAATTAGCCTTTTTAAATCTAATTTTGGGCATATGTTATAGCCTGAAAAAACAACTGTCTCTATGGAAAGTATTACATAGGTTGTGCAAAGATATACTCCAAATGTTATGAGTACGTTAGTAATCATAATCACTTAAAATGGTCTCTTTGTCCACATATCGATATTGTTCCTCATTTTCCCACCCTTCACTTTTACAAACATCAGTACAAACCAAGTAGTGCTTCCTGCATTTGCATTTGGTGATACTACAATTGGTGGTACAGCTGCACACTGTGAGCTCAATTAGAGAAGCTGGAGTTGGAACATTGTCTGTGGTATTTGCCATCAATTTACCACCTGGTGAGATGGCCCATCCGTATTGAATAGGTTCTGGTAAGCAAAGTGTGGGCTCAAGAGCTTGTTTCAAGATATAGTGACATAATGACAGCGTAATGTTCTCTGATAAAGTTCTTTTGCTGGTGGGAGTTCTTCAGCACTCGTCTGGTATTTGCTGAAGAGGTAGTATCGAAAGAGAGGAGTGTCAGTAACTGCAACGGGTTGCAACTTGCAATAAAAACTGAAGAATGAATTTGTCAAACATGTCACAATTTTGATTAATGAAATCTTTCTCAAGGCATGAATCAAGCATGGTGAGGGGTTGCAAATCTTCGACAGCATGATCAGAGAATATGCGATAGCATGCCTTTTTAAACTTGCCGTAGAAACGGCCTATCTGATCACAACCAGTGAAAACCAATGATAGCTTCTGCATGATCAGGCCCAAGTGTCTCATATACTTTATGAATACTGATATTGAGAATGTTTACACCAGTGCCTGTTTTACATGTTGTGCTGGTAAAAAAAAGTTTAGGATAAAAGTGAATCAACAGCAGAAACACATCAGTATCAGGTGACAAAATAACAAGTTCTGTGAAAGGATCTACATCAGTAACATGTTTTGCCTGCATCAAGATAAGAGTATCAGCTTCTTCTTGATTGTGGGTACGTAAATAATCAGGATGCTCTGCTATATTGGAGACACATTTTACAGCATACACAACAATACATCTCTTGTTGTGTGCTACTGAATCATGCCTCTCTTTGTACTGGTTCTGTGCAAGCGCCGGACATTCACTTGCTATGTGGTTTATGGTCTCGTCTTTCATATTGCACTTCCTGTATATGGGTGAGATGTTATTTCCATCTATTGTCCTTTGGATATATCTGGTTCTTATGGCCTGATCTTGTGCCGCTGTTAGCTTTCCTTCTGTTTCTTGCTTGAGTTTTCCCCTCTGTGCATGTTGCCATGTTTTATCGCTGGCCGAGTTCTTTAGTCTGTCTTATGTACTGTCCGTGCATTGGTTTGTTGTGCCATTCCTCTGTTCTGTTTTTCGTTCTCCTGTCTGTATATTTCTGGTCTTCATCTACTTTTATCAGTCCTTCTTCCCATGCACTCCTTAGCCACTCGTCTTCACTGGTTTTCAGATATTGACCCAGTGCTCTGCTCTCGATGTTGACGCAGTCCTCTAGGCTTACAAGCCCTCTCCACCCTTCCTTTTGTATTATGTATAGTCTGTCTGTATTTGCTCTTGGGTGTAGTGCTTTGTGTATTGTCATGTGTTTCCTAGTTTTCTGGTCTATGTTGTGGATTTCAGCCTTCTACCACTCCACTAATCCTGCGCTGTATCTGATTACTGGTACTGCCCTGTCATGTGTTATGGCTTTTGCCAAGTTTCCAGTGTTGAGTTTTGACTTGAGAATCACATTAAATCTCTGCATATATTCTTTCCGGACCGTGTCCTTCATCTCTTGGTGTTTTATATCATCTCCTCTTATTCCCAGGTATTTGTATCCTGTCTCATCTATGTGTTTGATGCTACTCAGACCTTGTCACTTTGCCTTTTTGTATGATGACCAAGGTGCATTTTTCTATTCAAAACTCCATCCTGACATCCCCAGATACAATCCTTACAGTCTGGATTAGGGTACCTATTTCCTTGATTTTTCTTACCATACAGCTTGATGTTGTCCATGAGCATCAGATGGTTAATTCTGTTGCCTCCTTTCTTGAGTTGGCACCCAGCATCCATATTCTGCAGTACTTTAGTCATGGAATCATGGCTACTACGAAGAGTAGTGGGGACAGTGAGTCACCTTGAAAGTTCCTCTCCTGATGTTAACCTCTGCTAGTTTTATCACAGAGCTTATAAGTACTGTATTCCAGTTGCGCATTGTATTTTTTAGGAGGCTGATGGTGTTTTCCTCTGCCCTAGATATATTTTCAGGGATTCTATTAGCCACATGTGCAGCATCATGTGGAAGGCTTTCTTGTAGTCAATCCATGCCATGCTTAGGTTGGTCCTCCTTTCTTACTATTCTTCATTACCATGTTGTCTATTAGAGCTGGTCTTTGTGCCCCTACACTTCCTTCTGCAGCCTTCTGTTGGTGGGGGATGGCATCTATCTCAGGGTAGTTGTATAACCTTTCACTGATGATACCTGTTAGTAACTTCCACATTATTGGTAGGCAGGTGATAAGCCTGTAGTTACTTGTTATATTTCCTTGTTCTTGCTTTCTGTACTCATGATTACCTCCTGTGGTCATCAATTTGGGAGCATGGTGGTTTGTGATACAATGCTGGAGTTGTTCTGCTATTCAAGGGTGTAGGGGTTTGAAATTTTTGAGCCAGTATCCATGGCCTTCATCGGGACCTGGGGCTTTTGTTGCTGTCTTACTGTGTCTGTCGTGATCTCAGTGAATCTATGTTTTATCCTCCCCATTTCTTCTCCCTTGACTTCCTGGGGCCATGTTGCATGTTTGTTGTGTGATACTGGATTGCTCCATATTTTTTCCCACAGTCTCTTACTTGGTTCGGCTTCAGGAATTTCCTAGTGGTTGTCTTCCCCTCTTAGTTGGCTGCATAGTCTTTTCTGGTTGGTTCTGAAGAGTTTGTTCTGTTGGTATCCTTTATTCCTGTTCATGTACCGTTAGATCTTATGTGCTTTGGCTGTGAGCCTATGTTTTATATCTTCTGCTGTGTTGTTTAGTCCCTTCTCCTCTTTTCCGCCATCTCTTTCAGTTTACTCAAATCAGATCTCATCGCCATGGTTTGTTTTTCCCGGCGCCTTTTCCAAGGCGGTTGCTGTTTTGGTTTCTGTTGGGTTGGTTGTGATGGTGGTGTTGGTGTTTGTGTCCCCATGAGTTCTACTACTGGTCTTGCTCCTGCATATGCCAGACTATTTGTTTCTGTGATACTGATGATGTGTATTTGTCTCATTATTTCATTAACTTCACTTGTTTTTCCCCTTAGTTTCTTTGTGTTGTAGGCTTTCATGGAGGGGATCTTTGATCTTTCTGTATCTAGCTTTATCCATTGTCTGATCTTTTCCACCCATTCTGACCTCTCTGTTACATCTTTGGTGTTTTCTTGTATTGAGCTGTTTGGTAGCTCATCATTCCTGTTGTCTTCTGTGGCATCGTCTCTAAGCTCATCTTCTTGTCCTTTGTTGCTGGGTGTTATTTCTCTTTCAAGTTCCTCTCTTTCTGTTGTGGAGAGCCAGCTCTTTTTCTTTATGTTGCTTACTAGGTATGCCAGCCTCTGTTCTGATTGCGCGGTGTTATTTTTTGCTTTCCAGATGTTGACCTTGGCAGAGTGGTTTAGCTCATCGATAAACTGGTTAAGCAATATTAGGGCTGGTTAGTCGTTGGATCGGTGAACGTTCTCCTCGGCACTGATTCCTTGGGAAAGGATCTTTACCACAATTTCCTCAGTCGACTCAGCTGTAAATGAGCACCTATCCCTGATGGGGTAAGGTCCAGCTATGGCTTAATTAGCAAAACTCAGCAATGATGGAAAAGAAATGAAAGTCTTACGATCTCGTAATTTCCGAGACCAACAAGTTCTATACAAAACAAGCAATTAGGCTGTAATGACTGACGAGAGGTGACAAACAAAGGAGGGAAGAACAGAACAATACCAAAAAGTGACCTTAATATTAATTTATTTACAAAATGTATATACACAATATACAGTGAGTCAGGTTCAATTTAACATATATACAAAATGAAACAGCTACCAAAAATGGCATTACTAAAAATGGCTCTGAAGGAAAATTTTACATCCAAAATGCATCAATATCAAAATTGAATAGGCCATATCAAAATGAGACTGCAGCAAAACTCAACACTTATAAAAAAATGAATCATCAAAATTACACACTTGATGGAAAATGAGTCGGTATCAAAAATACAATTATAACAAGTTAGCAGCAAAATTAAATACATTAATAAACAGGCAGCATAAATATAAAACACAAGCAGCACAAAACATAATACCAATAGTGAAAAAGCTGTAAAATAATGATTACAACAAACACATAATCAACAGCATAAAGGAACAGTACTGACATCCTCCTCCAACAACGGACGACCACAACAGAGTCGAAACGACAACCATCTTGTCCTTAAAAACAGCGCTGACGTCCTCCTCCAATACCGACGACCATGACAGAGCCGACACGACAACCATCTCATCCTCAAGTACCCTCCGCTGCTCTGCTGCCGGGAACTGACTCAGCGGTACAAATACCTGCTGCTGCTACCCCAACTGGCTCGCTGCTGCCCTCAACCTGACTTGTTGCTGCTATGAACCTGACTGACGCTGTCAAGCACTCCATGATGAACGTCAACTCACCAGCACGAAAAAAAAAAACACAAATAAAGGAGGCAACAACCCACCAAGGGAACAATCGGCAAACGATTGTTCCTAACACCTCCCCACCGAACAGAAAAAAAAATTACAATTTTCTTTTTTGTTTTTACAACCAAAAATACTCCCCCCGATGCGGCCACACCCCCGCCAGCCAAAACAGAACCAATCCTTGCAAGGTCGCCAATCTTATGATCTCGTAATTTCCGAGACCAACAGGTTCTATACAAAACAAGCAATTAGGCTGTAATGACTGTGAGAGGTGACAATCAAAGGAGAGAGGAGCAGAAAAATACCAAAAAGTGACCTTAATATTAATTTATTTACAAAATGTTATATACACAGTATACAGTGAGTCAGGTTCAATTTAACATATATACAAAATGAGTCAGTTACCAAAAATTATATTACTAAAAATGGCTCTGAAGGAAAATTTAACATCCAAAATGCATCAATATCAAAATTGAATAGTTACATTCAAAAATGAGACTGCAGCAAAACTCAACACTTATAAAAATGAATCATCAAAATTACACACTTAGTAGAAAATGAGTCAGCTTCAAAAATACAATTATAACAAGTTAGCAGCAAAATTAAATATGTTAATAAACAGGCAACATAAATATAAAAAAACAAGCAGCACAAAACATAATACCAATAATGAAAAAGCTGTAAAACAACGATTACAACAAATACATAATCAAGCAGCATAAAGGAACAGTACTGACTTCCTCCTCCAACAACGGACGACCACAACAGAGTTGAAACGACAACCATCTCGTCCTTAAAAACAGCGCTGACGTCCTCCTCCAATACCAACAACCATGACAGAGCCAACACGGCAACCATCTCATCCTCAAGTACCCTACGCTGCTCTGCTGCCAGGACCTGACTCTCAGGTACGAATACCTGCTGCTGCTACCCCAACTGGCTCCCTGCTGCCCTCAACCTACTCGTTGCTGTTATGAATCTGACTGACTCTGTCAAGCACTCCATGACAGACGTCAACTCACCAGCACGAAAAAAAAAAAACACAAATGAAGGAGGCAACAACCCAAAAAGGGAACAATCGGCAAACGATTTTTTCTAACAGAAAGATTAAACGACAACGACGTAAATGGAACCTCTGGCAACAGAGGAGCTTCGTCCGGCAGCCAGGTGTACAGTCCAGTTGACGGGGAGGACGGTCAGGTACTTGGAGGTTGTCATCCAACAACTGACCACCCACAACGACAAAACCAGCAAAACTAGAGACTGGAGCTACAGAGGCAAACCAAAGGACCAATGGAACATTACACACATTATTATTACACATATTACACACACACACACACAATACTATTATTATTATTATTATTATTATTATTATTATTATTATTATTATTATTATTATTATTATTATCGCTTCTTTTGTTGCTATCATTAGTGAGCAAGCCTCTGGCCTTGTTACCTAAACAGAATGCCGAAATGAGAAAGAAAAATAAGCATAAGAAAGTACTGGATATAAAAAATATATTAATAAGACGAAAGTACTCGACTAAAAACACCTATTAACTAACATTTCAACAGAATCACAACAAACAGTTTGTAGGTCTGATATCGATCATTCTTTGCTCTTAAAGCAAAACAAACCGTTCAATTTAATAAAGCAATCTGCACCATTTCGTTTCAACTAACGGGAACTTTTTACATACTTACAGACGCTGCTTGAAACCCTTTGAGCATGGCAGCTCGTCGCTTGCGCTTTATTTAGGCTGCCAATTTATCTTCGGTCAGCTTATAAGACGGGTCGACAGGGAATTTATTTTCGGGCAGCTCATAAGAGCGGTCGACAGGGAATTTATTTTCGGTCAGCTCATAAAAGCGGTCGACAGGGAATTTATTTTTGGTCAGCTCGTAAGAGCAGTCGACAGGGAGTTTATTTTCGGTCAGCTCATAAGAGCGGTCGACAGGTAATTTATTTTCGGTCAGCTCATAATAGCAGTCGACAAGGAATTTATTTTCGGTCAGCTCGTAAGAGCGGTCGATAGTGAATTTATTTTCGTTCACTTCATAAGAGCGGTCGACAGGGAATTTATTTTCGGTTAGCTCGTAAGAGCGGTCGACAGGGAATTTATTTTCGTTCAGCTCTTAAGACTGGTCGACAGGGATTTTATTTTTGGTCAGCTCATACGAGCGGTCGACAGGGAATTTATTTTCGGGCAGCTCGTAAGAGCGGCCGCCAGGGAATTTATTTTCGGTCAGCTCATAAGAGCGGTCGACAGGGAATTTGTTTTCGGTCAGCTCATAAGAGCGGTCGACAGAGCATTTACTTTGGTCAGCTCATAAGAGCAGTCGACAGGAATTTATTTTCCATCAGCTCATAAGATCAGTCGACAGGGAATTTATTTTCGGTCACCTCATAAGATCGGTTGATAGGGAATTTATTTTCGGTCAACTCATAGGAGCAGTCGACAGGGAATTTATTTTCGGTCAGCTCATAGGAGCAGTCGACAGGGAATTTATTTTCGGTCAGCTCATAAGAGCGGTCGACAGAGAATTTATTTTCGGTCACCTCATAAGATCTGTCGATAGGGAATTTATTTTTGGTCAGCTCATAAGAGCGGTAGGCAGGGAATTTATTTTCGGTCAGCTCATAAGAGCTGTCGACAGGGAATTTATTTTCGGTCTGCTCATAAGAGAAGTCAACAGGGAATTTATTTTCTGTCAGCTCATAACAGCGGTCGACAGGGAATTTATTTTCGGTCAGTTCATAATAGCGGGGCGGTTGACAGGGAATTTATTTTCGGTCAGCTCATAATAGCAGAGCGGTTAACAGGGAATTTATTTTCGGTCAGCTCATAAGAGCGATCGACAGGGAATTTATTTTCGGTCAGCTCATAAGAGCGGTCGACATGGAATTGATTTTCGGTCAACTCATAAGAGCGGTCGACAGGGAATTTATTTTCAGTCAGCTCATAAGAGCGGTCGACAGGGAATTTATTTTCGGTCACTCATAAGAGTGGTCGGCAGAGAATTTATTTTTGGTCAGGTCATAAGACCGGTCGACAGGGAATTTATTTTCGGTCAGCTCACAAGAGCGGTTGACTGGGAATTGATTTTCGGTCAGCTCATAAGAGGTGTCGACAGGGAGTTTATTTTCGGTCAGCTCCTAAGAGGGGTCGACAGGGAATTGATTTTCTGTCAGCTCATAAGAGCGGTCGACAGGGAATTTATTTTCGGTCAGCTCATAAGAGCGGTCGACAGGGAATTTATTCTCGGTCACTCATAAGAGTGGTCGACAGGGAATTTATTTTTGGTCAGCTCATAAGAGCGGGCGACAGGGAATTTATTTTCGGTCAGCTCACGAGAGCGGTCGACAGGGAATTGATTTTCAGTCAGCTCATAAGAGCTGTCGACGGGGAGTTTATTTTCGGTCAGCTCCTAAGAGGGGTCGACAGGGAATTGATTTTCGGTCAGCTCATAAGAGCGGTCGACGCACGAAGCCCCTGTCTGTTTGTTCTAGGATTCATTTTTCACCCCAGAGGACCACTGCACAAAGAACTTGATTTCTCCTACCAAGTGATTTTTTTTCATCTTTGATTCGTCTTTTTGTTTACGTAATTTCTTTATTCATTTTCGTTTTCTTTCTTTCAGGAGTGTTGCAGCACTTTTACATATTTAATGGCGTGGATAGTTTTTGTGTGATTCCGGTTCCATAAATGTTAACTATCATGAAATATCATTACGAAATTTCCGATACGTAGAATTTGAGTAAAACAAAGGAAAATATGCGCCTAGCAAAAGATGAGCGGAGCAACAAGGGAGATCAATAAACCAGAAGATTTTTAACAAAAGTTAATCCACTGGCATTTTGAACATTATTCAGTTTTATTATTTTTTAGTGTTTCGGTCTAGTTCTTGTCTCAAGTCGCATATGGTACGGGAGATTGTAGGAATACATAAGCTCAATTATTTCCATAATTTGTCGATGCTACGCCAGATTGCGTAAAAAATGAAAAAAAAAAGTCAATAACCAGTGCCACAATATGCCCTGGATGCATGAAGAGTAAGCAGGAAAGTGTACTGTTTAGATGGTTTCATTTTCTCTTTTTTGGTGTGAATTTACCACTTTTTGCCAGTGACTGAACATTTTTGTGAAGAATGTCACAGCTGTGTGAAGCACTTTTATTATGGCCTTCCCCTGGGGAGCTGATTCTTTTTTTTTTTTTTTTAACAAGACAATATTTTTTTGTCTGTTACGATAGCAATTTTTTCTGTCCAAAAGTTACAGTATTTAAAATTTCCATGTGAAATTTACTTAGCATTTTCGTGTACGGACCACTGCCGACTCAGTATTTTTTGTATTTTATTTTATTTCACTATACATATCAGTATGATGTAAATGATCAAACATTGTCCGAATTGATGTAGCACACACACACGCACATACAGAGAGAGAGAGAGAGAGAGAGAGAGAGAGAGAGAGAGAGAGAGAGAGAGAGAGAGAGAGAATCAGAAGTGCTCCCCCTTTTCAAATAATTATCTACGTGCTTTATTTCTTCAATATCATGATCGTAAATATTTTCATACTGGTTATTTTTGCGTTTAATAACTTGAACATTTCGATAAAAGCCATGATCAATGATTCTTGAAATGAGATTCTTTGAAATAACTTGACAACAAAAATAAAAAGAGAAAAATTTCGACAAAGATGGCACCAAGATCTGAAGAAATTATTTTTTTCTACATTTGTGTGGTATGAAATATTAACGAGAAGAGTAACAAATGTGACGAAAAGTATAACTAAAATAGTTATCAAATGGAAATCACATGATTTTTAGACAACTGATACAGTGAATATGCTGAACTCAGGTGTGTTTGCGTGAGTATGTGTGTTTGTGGTTTGTGAACGGAGAGCTGCAGAGATTGAGACAAAGTTTTAGTCATAGTTCCGTCATTATACCGAAATTTTGAACTTACTCTAAAGTTAAATTCCCGTGAAGAATAAGAATAAGTTTAAAATGACTAACTATAACTTCAAACAGAATGCGAAATAATATTAATTATTATAATACTGATAATTATGAATGCCTTCAGATAGGACACACTAACAAAGGTGTGTGTGTGTGAGAGAGAGAGAGAGAGAGAGAGAGAGAGAGAGAGAGAGAGAGAGAGAGAGAGAGAGAGAGAACTATAGTTACGAATTATGAATCAGTACTGTGCCAACTATAAATACTCAGGTTTGCTCTTTGGTTTCATAGTGAAATATCATGAATGTAAGTAGTTTTTACATAATTTAGACGACCAGATATTCTTATAATAGTAAGTTCATTAGTTTTAATCAGAATTTCTGCACAGCGAATGGTGTTTTACTAAAACGGAATTTAAATAAATATAAAAATAAAATCGTCAGTTAATTAGTGTTTACTGACAACTGGTTTTCTTTGGAAGGAAAAGACTACTTTTCCTGGAAAATTCTTCGTCAACAATTTATATGAGATTTATTACATGAAATGAAAAAACCTCAATGAGTTTCATGAAGTTATTTCATTTTACAGGTGTTAGTAAATTGACGCAATAACTTCAAAGCTATAATAAAGGAGTGAATATTTTTTTTACCTTTGCTACATGTCGATGCGACAGTATGTTAAATGCAATATTCGACATGTGATGTGAAGTGATATTCTTTATTACTTTAAATTGAATTCAGTATTCTGCCAACGGCAATTTAATCTAAGGAGGGTTATAAATTACTGTTTTAAAATGCTAGGATATTTTTTTACTTTAAAAATGTGAATACAAATAATACTTTCAATTTCAGTTTAACCCTTTGATTTCGGTTGTAACGTATACGACGCATTTAATAAACTACCTGAACACTGTTGTGTCGTATACGAGCACCGGTAATTTCTTTATGTGAAGGACTGATGATTGAAATACTGGCATTCTTTTTCTTGATATGGTAACAGTCTGTCAAGTTGCCATACAGTGAATTCATATAAATTCACGTTTTCCTAAAATTCATTAGTCTTCATCAAGATGTCACAGGAGGAGGGCCATGGGTACGACATCTCCGAGTTGGATCAGCCGCAGATCGAGAGAAGAGCCTCGACGAGGATAACTATTTTATAGACTTTGACGACTCCATTTTCTGGATATGAAAATGAATCGATTTAGAAGGAAATTAAATGGATAATTAGGGTCCTGGCACAAGAGACAGTGATGAAATATCAACCGACAGTGAAAATGACGAAAATCTGCCACCTACAAATGAAAGCAAGGTGTCAAAAGAAGGCGGGAGACAGCGAAGTGACCCAGGTGATGAGTGGAGTGGGCTGCCAGCAATTTCCAGCCCAGATTTCATATTTGACAGCAGTGGCAGGCATTACGTCGAAATGTAATGTGAATGAAAAATTCAAAGGAAGTAGACTATTTTTTGAATTTTTCGACAACGAATTTATGGGGCTGATTGTTGAAGAGACAAACCGTTATCAGAGATTCCTTTGTTGATACGCTAGGAGATGCAGTGCCAAAGTATTTGCGAAAATTTGCTCAGGTTACTGTGGAGGAAATGATACGGTTCCTTTGTGTGATTTATGATCATGTCGCATATAAGTAAACATCGCATCGTAGATTACTGGACTTTTCACTTTGAGACCTTTTTGAGACAAAAAGGAGTGAGAAGGCTGATGGCAAGGGACAGATTTCTTTTCTACGGGTTCTACATTTTGTTGATAATTCACAGGAAACAAGCCCAGATTAAACTAAAAAAATTAAACCTGTGCTTCGACAGACAAAAATGATTGAAACGTTCAATGGAAAAAATTTCAAAACTCTTTTCCAGGATTTTGCCATAGATGAAAGTTTAATGTTATGGAAGGGAAGGCTGTTTCAAACAGTACATTCCAGATAAAAGAAGTCGATTTGGAGGAAATACTTGAACTTTGTGATCCTTCAAAACGGATTATATTGTCGACTTTTATAATCTATACTGAAAAAGACACAGAGATATTGGTAGATGAGGATCTAGGTATCTGGTCTCTGTGGTAAAACATTTATGGCTCTTTGGGCGTCGAAAACATCACATCCTGATTTCGATTTTGTCTGGTATTGCAGCCCAAAAACTGCTCAAGATTTGGGCTGACAACGAAACAGGAGCATGTGGAACAGTCACGGAAAAATAGGAAATTGATGCTCAAATATTCTTTATGTGAACAAATCTGAGATTTCGTATCAAAACTGCAATGGAATATTAGGTTTAAAATGGCAGGATAACAGGACAGTGATAAGGGTGTTATCTTCAGTACATGAAAATATAATGGTAGACTGTGAAAAAGGTGTCGACCAGGGAATTTGTGCAAACTTGTTTTGTTTGCGTTGTTGACTATAATAAGAAAATGCGGATTGTGACAAGAACGACATGCTTATTAGTTCGTTTGAAGTGTACCCGTAAACCACGAGATGGTACATAAAGCATTTTTCCGTCTGCTTGATATGATAATAAATTCATCACTTACTTTTGGATTTTTTACTGGCAAGAAAGGTCATATTTACAGATTTTCTCTGGGTCAGTCGTTCTTCAGTTGATTGAAATTTTCCAGCACCTAACAAGATAATTACTCGCATGTCCCTAATAACGCAGCTAAGGAAATAACAGAAAGACACTTTCCTGATCCAGTTCCCCAACAGAAAAACAACTGCGACCTAGACTAAGATGTCGTTCACTCTTACATCCATAGGGGCCCCAAGAAAGGCCAGCAGACATATTTCATGTGTAAAGACTGCAATGTAGGACTATGTCGCTCCTTGTTTCAGAGAATAAATCACACATGAATTACTAGAATTCTGTCGTAAAAAACTGAGTCAAGAGATTATGTTCAGCTTATTAAATACCAGATTCATAACCATTTGTTATTCACATTATTTGATTTCATTCAACGTCTATGTCATAAAGCTTCTTCCAATCATATTGAGTCTTATGTGTTTATACATTTTCTGATTTTGTTTTTTTATCTACAGCAAAAAGATTTTTATAAAAATAAATGTTGAAATTCATCCGTATTATAATTTTTTCATCAAATTATGGTCTTTATGTTTCTAGTGAGAGAGAGAAGAGAGAGAGAGAGAGAGAGAGAGAGAGAGAGAGAGAGAGAGAGAGAGAGAGAGAGAGTAAATTACTATTTTGGTTTAATGTTCCTTTTCTGTCCTTTGAAGACTGGATATCATAAAATATAAAATGAGTCGGAATGTAAATCTGATAATCATGGTATTGATGATTTATGATATATGAGAAATAATATAACAATATAATAATATTACCATGAGATTAATGAATATAGACAATGTTGTTATTATTATTATTGTTTCATATTATTATTTTATTGAAATATTATTATTATTATTATTATTATTATTATTATATTCAGAAGGTGAACCCTATCCATATGAAACAACCCAAAGGGGTACCTTTTTTGAAATTCAAGCATCCTAAGAAAATGGTGACACCTGCTGAAATTGAAACAGAAGGTGGTAGGAAATACAGAAAGAGGATTTCCAGTTATTTATTAAAACAGATGTACTATTAATAAATAAATAAAATGTAAACAAAGTATTAAATACAAGATGTATTGCATAAGGGTAGTAATTCATTAGGGTCACTTGAATTTTGAAACATCCGTTTGCAACACATCCTCAGTAAAGAGGCTGTCTCCACAGTCGTCAAGGCGTGAGGAATAAAGGTCCCCAAAACTGAAAAGTTCGAATGTGACATTTACTGCACATTGATTGATGTTCAGCGAATCAAACACCCGACAGCAACAGGGGATTTGATAACTGAGAAATGAAAGATATGTCAAAATACAACTTATGAAAAGTGACAAACAAGAGACCATCCGTCTATAGTCCAAGGCATAGATTCAAAGAAACCTTCCAAATCGAACCACTCTAAAAGATATAAATCTCTGGCAGAATTAGACATCTCCGGAGAACAGTATCCTAGTAAAGGAAGAATAAATTAGAGAATGATAATGTTGCACTGATTTAAAACTGCGAATAAGTATATGAGGATTAAGAACAGGTGACCCAACTTGTCATAAAGCATTTGCTGACATTTTCATTAGATGTTTTCAAAATAAATGGGTCGTAAACAGGAAAGGTAGTTTAGAATAATTGAAGGAAAAGTTTCCTATCTGTAGTCTCTTTTCATTCAGGAATAAAAGTGAGATGCAAAACCCTTGACAAGCCAGGGTCCTCAACAATACTGGTTCAAAAACAATTGCTAATACTCAAATGGACTGCTTAAATTTATATATATATATATGCCGCTATAGGACGATATAGTATATATCATATATATATCGTCAGAACGTGACGTCACTCTTATATCTCGATATATATAATGTCACGACATTGCTGCTTCCTCATTCATAATACCATCATCATAGGTTATATATAGGCTCATTGTCATCAGTATCACTATCATCTGACCGCGATACATCTTCCTAAATATAGCTGGACCTCTGCCGCAGATATGCCGACCCCAGACAGATATTTTCCCCGCCTTTGTTTTTTTCCACATTATGTACGGCCCCACCACAAACCAGTTCCATATATCTACGTTGTCTCAACTCAATACATATATAATACTGTTGCTCGATGACTGATATATATCCTCGTCGTTAGCGATAAAGTTGAAGGAACATAGAAAGGACTTCAATGGACACACAATATAACAAGAATAGCGTTGGTCGGCATTGCCACTAACAGAATTTAGTCCAATTTTTTTATTTTTTATAGGGGATAACGGCCCCTCTGACAAATGCTTCTTTGTATGGCCCACTTCACACTAACAACACATCGATAAAAAATGGACTCTCATAAATATAGGTTATACACTCGGGAAAACGCTCTTTATGTCGGCCGTAATAAAGGTGGTTGTAAAGTTATTCTTTACACATTTCAATTACAGTGTTTATTTATATGAAATAAAATTATTCAGAAATTGTTTTGAATAGTTAGGAAATAGGACAGGAACCAATATATTATATATATATTTATTTGAATAAACATTGAATCACGATCTCAAACTGTATAAATATGGAATATGATGAATATATATATATATATATAGCATATATACATACATGTATATATGTGTATATATATAACAGAGTATTATATATATATATATACGTATTGTCCTTTACTTAGCATATATATATTCTATCCTATATATATATATTTTATATCATATATATATATATATATATATATATATATATATATATATATATATATATATATATATATATATATATATATATATATATATATATATATATATATATATATATATATATATATATATATATAAGTACTACACATGTATATATATATATATATATTATATATATATATATATATATATATATATATATATATATATATATATATATATATATATATATATATATATATATATATATATATATATATATATATATATATACATATATATATATACATACATACATATATATATATATATATATATATATACACACATATATATATATATATAATATACACATTTTGATCAGCAATATATATTTATATATATATATATCCCTAGTGAATTTGTATACGATCTGGAACCAGTTTGATTTACAAAATGTTAGATTTTTTGGGTGGATAATAAACGAGGCCCTCCCAGGTGGCTGCTTTCAGAGGAAGATATCTTCCTCCGGCTGACAGGGTTAACTGCTTTCCTTTCAGAGCTGCCCTCCACCTTTGTCAAACCTTGAGGGCATTTGGAATCATTCCTTGAAGTTCTTTGGCCTCCCAGGGATTATCCCAGCCTGGCAGTCTACCTGCCTTGTTTCGATAAATGCGCCTCTGGAACCTCCTTCCTTACTTGGCTGCCCTAATACGACCTTGGGGCCTTTGGGCCCCTTGAGTTGTTTATTTCTCCAGGCCTGCTTCTTTGGCAGGATACCTACCTTCAATCAAACAGTCTTGGACCCTTCCGAAGTTGACAAGGACTAAGCCTTGGAGGCTTCTATCCCCAAGGTAGTAGTTCCAGCCGTCTCAGGCCCGCTTCCCTCAACACAGGTGGAACGGGCCTGTAAGAGCAGAAAACAACGACCGGTCCCTCCAAGACTGGCCAGTCCATCTCACGTACCAGGAAGGGTCTGAATATGGCTGCTTCCTCATTGTCAGGTACTTCCAGGCTGTCCATATTCATAGTGTCCAAAATGTATTGTTGTGTCGTTAATCATTGCTTGCCGTTGTTGATGATTGAAGGAAGATATGACATAGGCTGCTTATCATATATATAGGCTATATATATATATATATATATATAGGATATATTAAGTATCAAGGCTGGCCAGTCTCTTGAGGTGTGTGTTTGACATAGGCTGTATGTATGTATGTAGGTGATATCCCTGAGATGCACGTGCGGGCTTGGAACAGAAATGACCTGCTTTGTTTTCAGGCCAAAATCCTTTTTGTCGAATTCTCTTGAGGAGCCGTTGAAGGGAATAATTGCCGATTTTGAGGCTCCTTCCGTACTGGCAGCTTATTTATTCCTGTTGTTCATTAATTGCATAGCCTCTGGGTTGGACCCTTCCCTTCACAATATTATCAATAAATAAAACAGGAGGACTTTGCAGCCAAATACAAACGCTATTACAATGATTGTTTCAGGCCTTTCCCCAGCCTGACAGGATGCTACTGACTACCTCTGAAAAACCAGCCGGATTGTGGTGTCGTGAGTCCCTTCCTTCGTAACTGCCCTCAATGAAAAATTAAAATAATTAAGCCTCATCCTTATTTTGGTAATCCATGAATCCGCTAAAACGATTATTACATGCCTTATGCCTTCCTCCCGAAAAAAAGCCTCTGGGTGGGTCTGCCCAGACCCAAGCTTGCCCTCAAGAGACTGGCCCAGTCTTGAGGCCTTTGGGCCTCATCCTTGAGATTCTTGGGCCTTCTCCAGGCCTGCTTCCCCAGCCTGGCAGGATACCTGCCTTCCTCCGAGGAAGCAGCCTCTGGTCGGACCCCTTCCCTTCAAGGCTGCCCTCAAGAGACTGGCCAGCCTTGAGGACTTTGGGTCTCATCCTGAAGTTATTGGGCCCTCTCCAGGCCCTTCCCCAGCCTGGCAGGATACCTGCCTTCCTCCGAGAAGCAGCCTGGTCAGACCTTCCCTTCAAGGCTGCCCTTCAAGAGACTGGCCATCCTTGAGGACTTTGGGCCTCATCCTTGAAGTTCTTGGGCCTTCTCAGGCCTGCCTTCCCCAGCCTGGCAGGATACCTGCCTTCCTCCGAGGAAGCAGCCTCTGGACCCATCCCTTCAAGGTTGACCACCCATCCCTTCAAGGCTGCCCTCAAGAGACTGGCCAGCCTTGAGGACTTTGGGGCCTCATCCTTGAGTTCTTGGTCCCTCTCCAGGGCCCGCTTCCCCAGCCTGGCAGGATACCTGCCTTCCTCCGAGAAGCAGCCTCTCGTCGGACCCTTCCCCTTCAAGGCTGCCCTCAAGAGACTGGCCAGCCTAGGAGGACTTTGGGCCTCATCCTTGAAGTTCTTGGGCCTTCTCAGGCCCGCTTCAGCCTGGCAGGGATACCTGCCTTCCTCCGAGGAAGCAGCCTCTGGTCAGACCCTTCCCTTCAAGGCTGCCCTCAAGACTAGCCAGCCTGGAGGACTTTGTCTCATCCTTGAAGTTATTGGGCCCTCTCAGGCCCGCTTCTCCCAGCCTGACAGGATGCCTTCCTCCGAGAAGCAGCCTCTGGGTCAGGACCCTCCCCTTCAAGGCTGCCCTCAAGAGACTGGGCCATCCTTGAGGACTTTGGTCCTCATCCTTGAAGTTCTTGGCCCCTCCAGGCCTGCTTCCCCAGCCTGGCAGGATACCTGCCTTCCTCCGATGAAGCAGCCTCTGGGTCGGACCCTTCCCTTCAAGGCTGCCCTCAAAGACTGGCCAGCCTAGGAGGACTTTTGGCCTCATCTGAAGTTCTTGGGCCCTCTCCAGGCCCGCTTCCCCAGCCTGGCAGGATGCCTGCCTTCCTCCAGAAGCAGCCTCTGGGTCGGACCCCTTCCCTTCAAGGCTGCCCTCAAAGACTGGCCAGTCTTGGAGGACTTTGGGCCTCATCCTTGAAGTTCTTGGGCCCTCCTCCAGGCCTGCTTCCCCAGCCTGGCAGGATACCTGCCTCTTCCGAGGAAGCAGCCTCTGGGTCGGACCCTTCCCTTCAAGGCTGCCCTCAAGAGACTGGGACAGTCTTGAGGACTTTGGGCCTCATCCTTGAGTTCTTGGGCCCTCTCAGGCCCTTCCCCCAGCCTGGCAGGATGCCTGCCTTCCTCCGAGGAAGCAGCCTCTGGGTCGGACCCTTCCCTTCAGGGGCTGCCCTCAAGAGACTGGCCAGTCTTGCAGACTTTGGGCCTCATCCTGAAGTTCTTGGGCCCTCCTCCAGGCCTGCTTCCCAGCCTGACAGGATACCTGCCTTCCTCCGAGGAAGCAGCCTCTGGGTCGGACCCTTCCCTTCAGGCTGCCACTAAAAGACCGGCAAGCCTTGTAGGCTTTTGGGGCTAATCCTTAGGGGCTTGGGCCCTTTCCATGGAAGGGTCAGACCCATAGGCTGCTTTTCCTTGAGGAAGGAAGCGGCCTCTGGGTGGGCCCTTCCCCTCACCAATACTCTTTGCTTTCTCTTACCCCTACTTTTCAAAACTGACACTTTCTGTCTCCTGAAGGCTTCAGACGATTTGAAGCATCTCGGAGATTGTTCTTGGACACTTTGAAGCTCGGCGCATGCGCGAATGGCATTTCTCTCGTCCTTCCAGGAGCCGGAGGACTGAAGGATTCCAAATGTCTTCAAAGGAAAATCCTGAAGGTTTTAGTCATTTCAACATCGCGATAACCATTACTTGGAGTTCTTTCTGGCAATATAAACAGCTTCTTTGCTTTAGGAGTCGTCTTCCTATAAACTTTGAAATTCCTCTTACTGACGATATTGATCATCCCTTCGATTCTTCCTTGCTTCTCCGAAAAGTAATTCTGTGAATCAAAATCTTTGAAGCAGTTTCTAACACCTCTGGTTATCTACTTTTTCTTCGTCAGCATTCTTCATTATACCTCCATGCCGATGTCCTCTTTTTTTGTTTCCTTCTCTTTCTTATTTCAGCGAAGAATCTGCTCCAAGCGGTAATTTTGGGCATCAAAATCCCCTCTCAATCAGAAAACACCTCAAGTTCTCCTTTACCTTTGTTTCGTATAAATTCTTCAGTTCTCCGTTCCACTGTCTTCCTCTCTTCTTGATTATTTACTTCCTTATTTCGAATGAAGAGCTTGCGTCCGTGAGTGACACGACTGCAGAGGTGCCGAATAATCGCAGAAGGCGGGAGCCTCGACTTCATATTGCTCCGCGAAGTCGTCCATATTTTCAGCAGTAAACAATTACAGACTGAAGCTATCTGCCATTCTCGTGATGTACTTTTCCCTCCTTGAAAATCTCTTTAGTCGATCTGCTTCGTCATCCAGTTCATTTTAACCATAAACTCGCCTTCTTTGCTCATGCTCTCTGAAGGCTTCAAGACGTCTTCCTGGAGATGGCCACTGTGGTCCTTGGTGTCAGTGCACCTTGAGTGATGGCGCTATACGCATGAGCGGGAAGAATTCTAAAACGTCTGCAGGAAAACACGAAGATATTACGGCGCCAGGCGACAATGATTCTTTTCTTGCAGCAGAAGGTATGAAATTTTCTTGGAAAGCTTTATTGCCACGAAAACATCAATATTTAAAAAAAGAAATAAATAAAATTTAGTGAAAAATCATCATCGTATCCTTTTCTCTCGTCGTTGGGAGATATATATATACTAACTATATATAAGCAGCATGTATATTTATATATATATATATATATATATATATATATATATATATATATATATATATATATATATATAAATATATACAGTATATATGTATATATATATATATATATATATATATATATATATATATATATATATATATATAACTATTATATATATATGTATATATATATATATATATATATATATATATATATATATATATATATATATATATATATATATATATATATATATATATATATTATATATATATATATATATATATATATATATATATATATATATATATTTATATATATATATATATATATATATATATTTATATATATATATATATATATATATATATATATATATATATATATATATATATATATATATATATTTATATATATATATATATATATATATATATATATTTATATATATATATATATATATATATATATATATATATATATATATATATATATATTTATATATATATATATATATATATATATATGTATATATATATATATATATATATATATATATATATATATATATACTTTATATATATTCATATATGTATATATATATATATATATTATATACATATATTTGATTATATACATATATGTATATATATATATATATATATATATATATATATATATATATATATGTATATAGAAATCATCAACACACAATCACGTGTGGAACAGAAATAAATTTCTGACTCGTCAGGATCAGACAGGTCTCTGTGGAAAGCAAATTACACACTGGGCCATACAAGTCTAAAGAAGTTACAGTAGCAACTGCACCAGGAATTACCTGGGCAAGCTAACTGCTTGCATACCAACGAAGTTTTTCCCCAACTTCCCCGACTCAGCAATGACCCAATAGACAACATTTCATTCGAAATCGAATAAGATAGAAATCATCAACACACAATCACGTGTGGAACGAAATAAATTTCTGACTATCGGGATATAGGTCTCTCAGGTGGAAAGCAAGGGCGTTGGGCTTGTGGCCCAGTGGGTGCTTTCCACCGCAATTTCGTCGTGGTCAAGGGAATGACTGTATTGTGTTATATATATATATATTCATGTTGTCTGTTAGTCATTCGGGAAGATTATATTATACTGTGAGGAGCAGGCTCTCAATGATATATATTATATACATATAATTCGATCTACGTAATCATGTATATATATATGTCTGCTATATTTAAATATCTATATATATGTATATATATACATATATATAGATAGATAGATAGATAGATAGATAGATATCTCCTCCCGACGACGAGGGAAAAGGATACGATGATGATGATTTTTTCGCTACATTTACATTTATTTCTTTAAAAAAATGCTATTTTCGTAGCAATAAAGCTCTTGAAAATTTCACCCCCGGGGAGGACAAGATCAACTTGGAAATTATTATTATAGATAGATACATATGTATATAAAGTATATGTATATATAGAATATATATACATATATATATATATATATATATATATATATATATATATATATATATATGTGTGTGTATATATATGTGTGTGTGTATACACTGGTTTGTGCGTCTCTGTGCGTTAATTTTCCCAATAGTTAAAAATAAGGTGGTCTCAAGAATTTCTGTTTCCTGAAATGGTCATCACTAGCGCCCAGTAATCCAGTCAGCTTCAGAGAAAAGTGACCTTTTGTTTTAACAAGGTCCATTGCCATTGATCACCTTATTAAGGGGAGAGAGAGAGAGAGAGAGAGAGATGCCTGCCTCAAGGAATGATAAGTGTTTTCGCATAGCAGAGTAAGTTATAAATATATAGTTTTTTTATGGAAATAGCATCAAATTATAATAGTAGCTTTGAAGGATACAGAGAAGTAAATTGCTCATCTATTTAAATAAAAATTTTCAAAGA
>NC_089752.1:21560500-21575500 GCF_040412425.1 Macrobrachium rosenbergii | reverse complement strand
CTTACTGTAGAGCATGGTTTCCTATTTAATGTTAAAAAAATTCGTTAATGACTGATATGAAATTTCAAGTGTAATTTTGCTTTTATCACATATGATGCTTATACATTCTTAATCTATTTTAATCCATATATCTATTGTTATATCTGATTTCCGGCAAGACATCTATCGTTATCTGGAGAATCTAATGATATGCATAAAGACTGGTTTGAACCTGTTGTTTATGATCAGCAAACCATAGAGTCTGAAATTCTCTTAATCTTTTAATAGACTCCAAATGATAACTTACCTCCTTAATATTCTTGGTAATATGCAATATCTACACTAGTACTAAAAGATGTTTTAGTCATATTCAGTTCCAACGTCTGAGTTTTTCACATCTGACGATGGTTCAGTAGCGTTAGCCATCTCTGATAAAGAATAAACTAGCAGCAGCT
Source organism: Macrobrachium rosenbergii (assembly GCF_040412425.1). NCBI lineage: Eukaryota > Metazoa > Arthropoda > Malacostraca > Decapoda > Palaemonidae > Macrobrachium > Macrobrachium rosenbergii. The sequence continues at coordinate 21,575,066 of NC_089752.1, read as the reverse complement.
CATGAAAATTACAAGTGTTGATATCCTCGTGTCAAAATGAAGATAGTAAAATGTAATTGTACAAACATAAAGAGATCTAAAAATATTATGGTCCAATCCCATGAGGCTGAACACTATCAGATGTGGGATTAATGATCAACCTCAGTTTGAAGATTCATAGTGATGGCCACACCGTAATAAACAGACCAAGGACGAATCATACCCAGTTGAATTATCGAAACCTTGCTGAAAGTCGCAAGAAAGCAAACAGACTATGTACTGGTCGAGAAAAATTGTTACCATGATATTGAAAACTGAATACAAGAAATACTTCAGACATACCTTTGTCGGGGAGTTAAAATCCTTTATCTTTGGGTCTAGGCCTTTGGCTATTCCGAAATTTACTAATGCTTGGAAGCATTTAACAATTCCTAGCGACAGGCCCAATATTCCTCCTCCTTATACCTGACATTCTGAACCACTCCTCTGTAATTACTCTTACCTGTTGTGAATATTTCTCTCATATGTAGTAAGCTTTTATTTTCCTCTGACTTGAGAAGTGAAAATCACTTTCTTTCGCACGAGACGTGACTCACGCTCTGTTTACAGTTAGCGTTTTGATAGCTACTCCGGTGACCTGAAAATCAAACGCCACTCTATCCTCATACAACAAATTTCTTAATGATCCCTATCCCATATTGAGTCTCAGTATAATTACTTCTCCTTGTAATGCTTCGATGATTCGGTTTTCTTCGAATACTAACCCGGTTTTTGGTTTTCTGTAAAAGAAAACTATTGAGATGGCTATTTGTCTGTCCGTCCGCCCTCAGATCTTAAAAAATACTGAGGCTAGAGGGATGCAAACTGGTATGTTGATCATCCAACCTCCAATCATTAAACATACCAAATTGCAGCCCCCTAGACTCAGTAGTTTTTCTCTTATTTAAGGTTAAAATTAGCCATGATCGTGCGTCTGGCACCGCTATATGTGCCAACAACATAGGCTAACACCGGGCCGTGGCTGAAAGTTTCATAGACAACGGCTGAGAGTTTCATGGGCCGTGGCTGAGAGTTTCATACAGAATTATACGCTGTACAGAAAACTCCATAGCGACCCCTCCTTTCCCCTCCAATTCTTTCCTCCCAGACCTGGGCTACACCAGGAAACTGCATTCCCCACTTACAGTACCTTCTCAAACAAAGAATTGTAAGTCATTACCAATCGCAGCATAAAAAAAATGTTTGTTTGTTAACGTCATCATTCTAATTCTGGTAAGATGAAAACAAAAACCAAATACTTTAAAAGTTCTGTTTCTCAGTTTTGGGTTATGATAAATAGTCACTGTTATACAGTTATGACTATTTACCTAAGCTCACTATAATTTTTCTGGCAGTGTGGCGCTAGAAGAAAGGGAAAAATAAAGAAAACTCTCTGACTAGGGTCCACATTGAAATTACCTGAAGAAAACAATAAAATATCTTCCCCTCAGCTCTGCTCATCTGAAAAGTAAGCTTTTTTAATAGCATCAACTTCAGATTTATATATTTCTTTTATCACCTGTTCATTATTTATGAGCAGAGATGGACGACAGGAATCCACAGTAAAATCAATAAAAGAAACTTTCCCATAAAATGGAACTATCAGCGCAATTAATGGGAATCTCTATGTCAATATCCAACTATAATGGCCTGCTGTTATTTGCTATTTCGAAAATGGGTTCGAAATCGATATGTTTGCAGAGAAAATAACAAAACTTTAAAGTTGAAAACTAATATACGGCCTGGAAAAATAGGAAATAAAATGTCGCCTACGTAACTGGCAAAATAATGGTTTATTCTCATTCGCGCAATCACGAAGCCAAATTTTTTCCAGTATAACTTTTTAAAAAGAGCGATAGGAACAGAGATTCGATGGGATTTCATGAAACACTGCAATCTATATGTTCGCAAAACGTTCTGTAAAAATGCAAACTCTCAGAAATATGTCAGTGAGGGTAACGGATTTTTCAATATATTTTTTTTTTCTGATTAAAATTCTATGCTTATAACATATTATTTTTCCTCTGCATTTCCTGATAATAATGGCCAGCCAGTTTGAAGGGTACCATCTTCTGTATCTTCGTCTGCCAGCCAAAACGCCCCCGATATCCCACTTTCAATTAAATGGTCTTCGCATGATTATTTTCTTATTATCAACAATCCAGAGAAAAAAAAAACAAGAAATATAGAAACTAGATAAGAGATCCATACCTATTCGTTTCATAGGAAGTCTGCGCTATTTTTCCCTCCTTCATTGGAGATTTAGGCTCCTCTCCTTCTCCTTGATAAAAAATTTAACCCTTTTGATATCAGAAATCAAACTTTAGGGTTATTATAGAAAAGTATTCACGATCCCTTCTTATATGCATATGTTATTGACAGTATGTTTCAAATGTTGCCACACAGATTTGAGACAGAAAGCCACTAAACCTCTGCCTTAATTTCTCCGTTGGAAACAATTTAATTTCTACTGATGTTATGAACACCAAACGCCAACTTCATTTCAGTGTTATAAAGCATTTAATAGAGCAATTTACAAAGAAATGACAACTTTTTACATTCCCACTTCTCTTTTGTAACCAACTGCCTTCCCAGAAGTAATAGTTCAAGTACTGTTAACTAAATCTCACATTTATGCTTCCTGACGGCCTACCTAACTCTCAAATTTCTTGTTCAGCGCTCTCGCAAGCCTTCTTTTATCTCTTCCGGGTTTTCCCTGAATGCGGTGTGCAATGAAGACCTTGCGTTATATTGTCTAAAATAGTGTGCCCATGCCGTCATAAATAACAATAATTTAAGAGGAGGCTTTTATACACACATAATATATATATATATATATATATATATATATATATATATATATATATATATATATATATATATATATATATATATATATATATATATATATATATGTATATATATATATATGTATATATATATATATATAAAGTATATAGTTATGTATATATATATACATCTATATATATATATATATATATATATATATATATATATATATATATATATATATATATATATATATATATATATATATGTATATATATATATATATTACAAAAACGCAGCAAAAGTAAGTCAACATAAGGTTATGGATCCATTTTTACAGGATAAAAATTCATTCAAAATAAATAATTTTGATGGAATACATGCCTTAAAAAATATCGAAAATCATACACTCTCTTTAGATTTTTTACGTATGAGCGCACGCGCATTCATGCAGACAAACAAGTATAACAACAGTCCGTAAAAACAATAAACAAGACTAGTTATTTGTTTCAATTTCCCTTTTCGAATTCGGAGATGATTTCATAGAGAATCCGTGAAATAAACAACGCAGTCCCGGTGAAGTCTTCACAAATCAAAAAAAAAAAAAAGTAAATAAATAGATAAATAAAAGAAAACGCGATGTAGCTACCTGAACTTTGGCGTTCCAGTAAAGAAAACGATTCAAAGATATCCTTTCACAATAACTGAAGAAGAACGATCTCCCAGCGCTAAATTATCAAAATTTTTAAAAGGGTGCAATACTCAAACGATTGTTATAAAACTAAAGACATTATTTGTGGCATATAAAATGAAGCGTTAAAATGGAAGGACTTACGCAATCAAAAATGACAAATGGGCATGTATAATTCTTAATTTCACTTGTTTCATTTTTTTATTTCTTCAAGGAAACAATAACCCATTTCCTTCCAGCAAGCGACTGGCGTTGTTCTGTCAAACTTACGAAAAGCTGGCTTCGCGAGAAGCAAGATTGTAACAGATATTTTCAATAATGGAAATAACAGCAAAACAACAACAACAACAACAACAACAACAACAACAACAACAACAACAATAATAATAATAATAATAATAATAACTTCATAAACTTGAAGCCCAACGAAAGAAGAAATGGGATGCTTTTCTCATCTTATATAATATTTTTAAACATACAAGCATTCTGGAAAAAAATTCATGTAGTTGTCTATAACTATTTTACCTTTATTTTATGGTTTGATTTGTATCCAATGAAGCACAAAGGAACGCGTGCTTGAGAATATCACAAAATCCAAGCAAGAAGTTGAGTGACAAATGGGACTTTGAACAAGTACTTTTGTAGTTTATGCTACATTTTCAAGTTTTCACGGAATACAAGACAAGTAGAGCTTTTATACAAAACAGAAGTGGGGCGGGTTACAGTTTGATCTGGGCATGTTATTTAAACAAAAAAGACAATGACAAAGTATCAAGGGATAATCCAGGGTGGAAATTAACATTCCTGGTGCACGTGGCTTCAATAAAAATCGATTCCAGCAGATTCCTTTTTCGATGGCCGTTGACCTCGTAGATTATAGAAGAATTATCCCAGTTCATCGCATGGCCTATCTTAAGCCAATGATCTGCCACGCTATTATTTGTTAAGGCTCTAGAAATGGCATATTTGTGTTGGGAGCACCTCACTTTTAGTCCTTTTGAAGTTTGACCAATATAAATCTTATAACAGTCTTTGCAAGGAATACTGTATACAATATTGTTTGGATTGGGCAGGCTATTCTTAATTAGTTTATTTCTCAAAATATTATTATATTTAAATACTAAGTTAGATGGGTACAGCAGGAATATAATATGACCTAACAATGACTTTGGCATCAATGATATTAATATTGCACTCAAATTTCTTAGACTAATATGAAAAAAAGATGGTCTTATATCCCCCAAAAATACAAAATTATTAGTTTCTACTATTTTCCTGAATCATTATATACTTTTAGAATTGTTTTCCATGTTAAGACACTGTACAAGAGTTTCCCTAGAAAGCAATACTGAGGGAGATTTCATTAATTAGTATATAATTCTCAGAATGTGTTATAAAGTAACTGACATCACTGCTCAAGCTGTGATGAATACCTTGGACATAGAAAAAATATCAAATATATATCACTTCGAAAAAGGAATCAGAGACGACAATATTCCTATGACTCAAGGAAAGCATCGAGAGATTATCTTCAGTTAACCTGCGGATAAATTTCTCTAATAAAAACAAACTGATATATGTACATATAATACTTTCCGGGGAACTCTGGACAATAAAAAGTGTTATCCTGTTGCACAATTAGAGCATGCATAACAATACTTTTTCAGGATATGGAAGTAACTGGTTAGTAATATCTTCTCTCAGTCTGTGTCTGATAAACACACACAAACACACACACACACACACTGAGGGAGAGAGAGAGAGAGAGAGAATGGTACCACTTAATTAGATTCAAAAAGTACAATAAGTTTTCGCATAAATTCGGAATACTTTTGTGAAAGCGGTCCCGCGCGGAAAATGTGATAATTACCTAGGGAGGTCATAGTTGCAGAACTTGCACTAAATAAAGCAAGAAATGCAGATACTGCTGGATGGAGAGAGAGAGAGAGAGAGAGAGAGAGAGAGAGAGAGAGAGAGAGAGAGAGAGAGAGAGAGAGAGATTAATTCCTTTTAAAACTATAGCGTATTGCAACGAACTTACAGTAAGAAAATCACCAGAGAATAAGTTGAATCTTAGCTACGCTTTGAGCTTTTTTTTCATTTTTTTGTTAATCACGACATTACGTTAAGTCCGTAATTGCAATGAAGTCATTTCCACTGAGTGTTCAACATTAAACTTTTTTCTGAGACTTTTTTCTTATTGCTTATGAGAAGAAATTAGGATAATTCTTTCCGGACCTATAATCTTTCTTATAAACCAAATCAGTAAGTCAATGAAATACAACAGTTCCAATGATATTATGACAGCAAACAGGTAGTCGATTAAGTATACTTAAAAAGACTTTAAATCGCCAAGCCCTGGTCAACATATATGCATTCTATTTTCACGGCTACACTCCTTCTTTTGCTTGTTTATTTCTTTGTGATGTCCTGAAATTCCTTTATAAATCATATATTGTTCCTGGATCATTCCGTCTTTATTTATGTCCTAAACTGATTTTATACTATGAAGGGTAGAATCTATACCATATACGGTAGATTCTTTGTTTTGACGTGAGCACGGTGTAGAAAGAATGGGCGTGAGTAACATAATGTCGTGTCTGCTTTATAAGATTATATAATGAGTCTATCAATAAGAATTTCATCTACCTTTCAACTTTATTCTGCTTCCTCTATTATGTATCAATCACCAGGTCTGGGACTGTTGTGTATCTTGTTCACAGTTGATGGATGTCAAGAGACAGTTTTTTAAACTGTTTCCAAGTCTATTCCTCAATGCAACTTTTAAATCGTTACAGACGTACTTTCAATTCCAAAGTCACCCTGAATAACAGTGCAACCACAACCTTGCAAACATCTTGTCCTAAATGTTCTAATTTCCAATAATTTATCACGTTATAGTATAGAAACCCCTGGAAGCAGATTTTCCATGTTTGGCTTCACTTATTTCCTTACATCAAACCTTGTGACTTTTTCTCCAAGCCCGACACCTAGTACCTTTAGTGTAATTAAGAACTTGATAACCAGTGATCAAAATAGATTCAATCTGCTGATGGAATACGGTGCTCACTATTCCAAAAAGAGTGAATCATTACATCTCCTCATTGTTCACACTCGTTTGACTCATGGGTATTTTATGAATAGCCCACACGACGTAACCCCAAAATTCAGAGACTGAAAAATAGCTGGTCCGCTGGTATAGTGGTTAGTGTCGTAGCCTGCCACTCAATGTCGCGGGTTCGCTTCTCACCCAGGGCGATGAAAAATCACTGCAATGTGGGGTCGGCCGTGGGAGGGTGAAACCAACACTCTTTGAAAGTTTGAATTTCAAGTCAATGGCCCTATGTGCTTGTTCCATGTGAACAGGTTTCATCTATTGAAGATGATGATAATAATAATAACACAATGGCAAGGAGTAGACCTCTTTTTAAACAGGTCTTATTAAAAGGATGGCTGTATTATGCGAATTTGGATCTCATATAGTGTCTTTTCTATCCTCCTTATGATTCGCTTTTCAGGCTCAGCGATGTTAGTCAGTAACTGGCTGATATTCATGTTGGAAAAGGACAGTGTGGAATATTGAAGTCTTTTTATTACAATTTCAATCAGAAATCGTTCGTCTGGTTCAGGTTCTATTGTAGGTAAAGGGAGGTCGTAGTAACTAGGGGAGAGATTTAGTTTAGGCTGTAAATTATCGTATCAATTACTGAAACCAGACCACTGAGCTCCGGGAGGTCGTAGTAACTAGGGGAGAGATTTAGTTTAGGCTGTAAATTATCGTATCAATTACTGAAACCAGACCACTGAGCTCCGGACCTGAACCCAGACGAACGATTTCTGATTGAATATTGTAATAAAAGACTTCCAATATTCCGCACTGTCCTTTCCAACATGAATATCGGCCATACTGACTAACATCGCTGAGCCTGAAAAGCGAATCATAAGGAGTGATAGAAAAGACACTATATAAGATAAATTCGCATAATACAGCCATCCTTTTTAATAATAATAATAATAATAATAATAATAATGATAATAATAATAATAATAATAATACAACTTAGTATTTTATGGAACTGTCTCGTTTTCAACCCTCTGTGAATATCAAGTCTGGGAAATAAAATCCTGAAAGATATTTTTTTCGAATCGCAACACTTGAAGCTTAGGTCAACCGTAAAAGTTCTTAGAGCTGTAGTGAATTAACAAAGTTTTTTTCTTATTAATAGCAAAGCTTCTGGAAAGATTCTTCAGAGCTACGTTAATTCAGGTGCCTGGTTAAACTATCCTTTGAGAATAAATATAACAACAACAAAAACACCCAATGAAGCATTATTGTTCTTGACACATTCTTGGAAAATCATAAAAAATAGTTTTAGTCTCAAATGGCTCTTTAAACCATCTTGTGAACAAACCATAAAAGGAATCATATCACTGGTTGAGTCAAAACAATGTTTGTGAAACCTTTAGTTATTTGTTGACGTTAAACGGCGTAACTACAAAAAGATACACTAACAGCAGCACAATAAAATGAATACAACTGAGCGAACTTTATGATATTATGGCAGTAAAAGGTAAACAAAAAAGATAAAAAAGGTGTAATTTCTGACTCTTACCAATAATACACACACACACACACACACAAAATAAATGATGAAATCAAGCAATATTTTATCAGAATACTCATATTTGTTTTAACTGCATCAGCTCGCGATGCATCATGAAAGAAACAATGTACGAACATTGGACAATGGTAAACATACATCTTGGTAAGTTTACCTTGCATTGATTTTGGTAAAAAAAAGTAAATATCTGAAAACTGACTGAAATGCTCTATAAATATACGAACTTGATACCTAAAACCAGAAAGGTCTGAGATAACAAGACTCAACAAAATCTCCTAAAATGTCGAAGCAATAAGAGGAAAGATCACAAAAAAAAAGAAAAAAACACGAAGGCAATTTATCCTCGAAAACCACTCAATTTATAAGTATAAATAATGCCTCGCAATCCCCGTATAACAACATACAAAAATATATCTTTTCCCAGATTTCTGAAAACTTCGAAAACCCTTCAATTCATCCTTACAAAAATCCACCATTGTGATTTTCTCATGGTCGTAAAGCCTTCAGTAATTCCTCTTAAATTCGCTCCGCTGATTCCCCAGCCCCGACCAATCCTCCTACTCAGAGTTAATGAAAAAGAGTCGACAATAAAGAACGAGAATCCTTCATCGAGATATCAGTTCTGTTCTCAGCCTGATTAGTGGAGAGTTCTCTCGTCATAAGTCGAACGACAAGAATCAGAAAAACGAAACAATTTAAAGACCTGACAAGGACTTCTCTTCTCTTTGTTTAGCCCAGAGAAGATAATAGAAAATAACGACAACGGGTAAAACTGAGAAGTGGTAAAGAAAACAAGGGTATATTTTCTTCTTTGTTTCGAATGGTGTAACTTCCAATGAAAACTAAGAAAGGGCAGAAAAGCTAATAAAAATCGAATCTCTAAATAATATTCGAAGCAATATTCAGCCTTATCTGTAGGTAAAGAGGCCTTTATCTAAATTTAAAAACACACACATACACCAAATAAAAAACATCAAAATGTCTGGAACCGTTATCGGAAAAATAGTAGTTTACAGTTTTTACATATAACCAACCTTGAACTGACTATTAGGAACTAACGCTTTAATTTAAGGCTTAAACTACCCATAGCAACTTCAAGTTAAATCATTTTCAGTTCCACGCACACACGCCGAGAGAGAGAGAGAGAGAGAGAGAGAGAGAGAGAGAGAGAGAGAGAGAGAGCAAAAATTGTCGACTCTGTACAATATCAAACCTTGCACATGTAATAATAAAATATTCTGCTAAATCATAATTTTTATCATGATTGCACCCACTGGTATGATGTAATCAAGCGAGAGTTAACTTGTTAAGTAAGCATTCATTTAACAGAATGAAATAAGTGAAGAGCATAAAAAATACAAAGCCAAGGTAAGTGAGAGAGAAATATGATATAAATTAAAAGGAAAAGTTTAGGAAAATTGGTAATTCAATCAAAGCAAGCTTATGTATTTCTCCGATTTGTAATATTTAATTTTCTACCTTCCGAGGAGTGCAGCTCGTTACAATACATTGCAACATACTGAGGTGTTACATGAAGTCCGTGTAGGCATTCATAACTAACATTTTATCTAAGACCCTAAATTGACTACTGCCATGAATAGCAGAGGGAATGAAACTAGGCAACTGATGTACATAATCTATCCTTGCAGAAGTTTTTATTTAATTACATTCACTCCGGCGATGTGGACACTAGCCTTCGTAGAGCTCAAGGATTTTAGGTGTATTTAATTATATTATACCAAGATTTACACACAAGAAAATGGTTTTGTTTTCTACTCAACCTAAACAGAACGTGATTGTTTTTCACAGTTTTCAATGAAGTAAAGACCAGCCCCACCCTCTTGACAAGATTACAGCTATATATATATATATATATATATATATATATATATATATATATATATATATATATATATATATATATATATATATATATTTACTAAAAGGACCGCATTCAAACTGGATGGTATATTTGATAATGTGGACTGTTTGTCCAAGAAAGCTTGGTAACTTTTCTGAATAAAAACTCCGTTAGATACCATCCAGTTGAATGAGGTCCTTTTAGTAATTCTACTAATGCACCAGAAACAATTGTGTATGTGATAAAAAGTTAATATATATATATATATATATATATATATATATATATATATATATATATATATATATATATATATATATATATATATATATATAACATATATTATACATATACGCATACATATGTGTGTGTGTGTGTGTTGAGGGGGTGGGCGGTCAGATAGGTGAATGGTTGAATCAGATTGTTTTGTGATAGTGTGATCTTGTGGAAAGAATGGTGTGAAAAACGGGTATAGCTCAGTAAAGTTGGAAGTGGCGTGGGGAAGTCCGGGAAAGAATGGCGCAGTGCTTATCTATCTATCTAGATAGATTCAGCCAGCCTTGTGCTGGCAGGGCTCCTGCTCCTCTGTGTCTGAGTATGAAGAGGCTAACGCTGTGGACATATCTGTAATGGGGGTTAATCCGTGATTCAGCAGTTAAAGTATGAATGAAGTCGTGACCAATCATGGTGCTTTTTCCTGCACGCTTTTAGTATAGCAACACACATATACTTACATATCATAACGTGTATATATATATATATATATATATATATATATATATATATATATATATATATATATATATATATATATATATATATATGTATGTATAACTGAATCACGAAAATATGGAACGTGATGAATATATAAATAAAGATAAAATCCTGAAGGAAACAAAATATTGAGTGCTGAGGCCTTTCGACATTTGCATTTAGCAGACTCTGCCGAGTCTGCTAAATAAAGGACCTAGCGTCGAAAGGCCCTGCAGCACTCCAGTGTTTAGTCTGCTAAGTAAGGACCTGGCGTCGAAAGGCTCGCAGCACTCCAGTGCTAGCGTTTCCTTCTGTGGATTTTATTTTATTTATATATATATATATATATATATATATATATATATATATATATATATATATATATATATATATACTGTATATATATATTATATCGAGTGTGTATATATATATATATAATATATATATATATATATATATATATATATATATATATATATATATATATATATATATATATATACACATATATATTACACGCGTTCGCGCGCACACACAAGCACTTTGTATGCTATGTCCGCTGGCGATTGGATTCATGAAATGTTTACATTACGCGTGTTTGTTATTCCATAGTGAATTGAAATGGCATAGATGATCTGAAATTTTATTTGGTCGTATGTTTACATTCAATTATGATGCATGATATATGCATATTGTGAGACAACCATTTTACAGCGTTTGAATACCGGAATTTGTAGCGATATATGGATCATTCCCAACAAGTATATTTTTCTGTCGATTGGCAATCATGCAGCTGAACAAAATGAGTAAGCTGGCTGTGAAACTAACTATAAATGTCATATGAATATCAATGGCAAAAATGCACGAAACACCAAACCTGTTTTTCCCCAGCTGACAAATACCGAACACAAAAAGTGCAGAATGAATTTGATCGAATGAGACCAGTTCTTTTATCGTAAGAAAATTTGATCGCGATCCTATTGCATATCATAGTATTCAATTTTCAAAAAACAAATGGTACAGAAACACTGGGAAATATAAAGCATGTCACTCAGAATTTTCGAATGCAGGATTGTGCAAACAGTGGGTTCCATTAATTCAAGTTACTTTTTTTAACATTTAAACCATGCAAAGAGAAATTTGAATAAAAATAAAACAAGTAAAAAATGCGCCAACGTTTCTTCAGCACAACCGATTTTTCTGCACACCGTATAATGCTGTGTGAGCCACGGCCCATGAAACTTTCAGCCACGGTCCGGTGGTGGCCTGTCCTATAGTGTTGCCAGTCGCGCGATCATGGTTAACTTTAACCTTAAATAAGATAAAAACTACTGAGGCTACAGGGCTGCTACTTGGTATGTTTGTTGATTGGAGGGTGGATGATCAACATACCAATTTGCAGCCCTCTAGTCTAAGTAGTTTCTAAGACCTGAGGGCGGACAGAAAAAGTGCGGACGGATAGAAAAAGCCATCTCAATAGTTTTCTTTTACAGAAAACTAAAAATCGTCATTATACTTAATACTAAATCGATTTACTTTACTGCTATAAAGATATTATTTCCCATTATAAGCACATGCATGTTATGCACACTGATAAGTTTCAACTGTGCATCTCTGTGCAGATACCTATATATCCATATATGGGGTCATACATGCGAAATTTTTATAACTATTTCGCTATTCAGCACATGTTCAGGCGATCCCTACTTTGTGTAGACAAAATCCAAATTTACTTTCACTACAAAAATTGAATTCTCTTGGTGATAAATACTGCATAGTAAAACTAGCGTCGCCACTAATTTCATTATGTCAAAACCTTTCAGTAGGGCGATAGGAAACAGTAAATTAAAGAGACATGAAAAGAAATTGAGTTGCAAGAATTTCCCTCGTTTGCTCATTAGTAGAACAGATGCGTGTGAAGCAGCAACAGAAGCTGTTTTAGTGAATAAAACAAGTAGAGATAATCTGCACTCCCAAGTCATGGTATTTAAAGCTTATCGTTGTATTTAAAACTTATTTTTGTTAAATGAGTAAGCGACTAAAAAAGAATTCCGATTGTTTCTTAATAGTTAACTACTTACAAGGCACACACAAATATAAATAAATAAATAAGTATATATATATATATATATATATATATATATATATATATATATATAAGTAAGAGTATATATATATATATATATATATATATATATATAGTATATATATATATATATATATATATATATATATATATATATATATATATATATATATATAGTAACTATATATATATATATATATATATATATATATATATATATATATATATATATATATATATATATATATATATATATATATATATATATATATATATATATATATATATATATATATATATATATACATATATATAATGTATATATATATATATATATATATATATATATATATATATATATATATATATATATATATATATATATATATATATATATATATATATATATATATATATATATATATATATATATTACACTAAAATTTGACATTTACAGAAATCACTTTCAAAAGTTATAAATGTATTATTCGAATTTTATGGACTTTAGTGTTTGTTTACATGGTCTCAAAATCCCCTTTCGAAATCCTACCCTATGTTAAGCTTAAATCAGTCCACCATACCTGGGTGGACCTTATGATTCTCTATAAGATTCAGCCCAAACAAATGTTAATCAGCATATCTATATCATCACTCAAACTGTGCAAATAATTAAAATTAACCCGACTAAAGGACCAATAACTTGCCAATAAAGGTTCTACGAATAGAATGATTATTTAAGATCGTTAAGATGAACAGATATAGAAAATAATTATAAAAGCAGATATATACTTACTTACCTAAGCAGTAGTAGGCCAGAAAAACTAATGACGATCTGCACTTAACAATAATATTACAGCTTCTCTTTAAAAAGTTTTTGCTCCAATTGCATCGTAAAACAAAAACTTTCTTTGTCCTGCCAACTTAGGCCTAGGGTTAAAAAATATTTCAACGAGATAACCGTCAGTGTCGCCACTACAGGGATGGAATTCAACACGGAGCATGATGCTGACATTTACGAAAAGAAAATGTTGCGACTTTGAAATCTGTACAATTTCGGGAGAGTGGTTCATCGACACAGTTACGAAAATGTACGCCCACGCAACAAAGGCGAAGAGGTGGGAAGTGGGAGGGAGGAGGGCGGAGACGTGTTTAATATGTTGCTTACTTTGACCATAGTTGATACCCCTTATCTGTAATAACTGAAAGTAAAATGTTGCAGTTACTTTCGACACTCTGGGTGTACAGTCAAGAAATTCTAGCTGTTAAAACCTCAAGTAAAATCATAAAAGGGCATTATTATTCAACTGATCCGGTTATTTTGTCCAAGTACAAACATGCGTGTTTCGGATGGATATGGATGTTAATATGTGCGACAGAGAGAGAGAGAGAGAGAGAGAGAGAGAGATCCATTGACTTGAGAGAGAGAGAGCTATAAGCTGACTTGAAGGATTTTAAAGGAAAGGAATGTGATAATCAGAGGTTGTCAGACAAAGAGCAAGGAGACAATATCCCATATCTTCTCATAAAAGAGAACCTTTATTTAGGCCTACAGAAGAAGAATTTGAGCACCTCTCGAACACACATACTGACGAACTATCATACGTTCTCACACCAAACAGAGAGAGAGAGAGAGAGAGAGAGAGAGAGAGAGAGAGAGAGAGGCAATGCCTAAAAAATGCAGCACAAAAATGCCGAGGAATGGTAAAAATCTTTTACCCAGATAATGAGACCAGGCAACACTTTCT
>NC_089752.1:21550500-21555500 GCF_040412425.1 Macrobrachium rosenbergii | reverse complement strand
TATTTCCTATGTATTCCTCTCCTTCCCTCCTAACACTTCCGATTATCCACTATTTCCTAAGTATTCCTTCCTCCTCCTAACACTTCCGATCACCCACTATTCCCTGCATGGTCTCCCACTCCTCCTAACACTTCCGATTATCCACTATTTCCTAAGTATTCCTTCCCCTCCCTCCTAACACTTCCGATCATTCACTATTTCCTGAGTATTCCTTCCCCTCCCTCCTAACACTTCCGATTATTCACTATTTCCTAAGTATTCCTCCCCCACCCTCCTAACACTTCCGATCATTCACTATTTCCTAAGTATTCCTCCCACACCCTCCTAACACTTCCGATCATCCACTATTTCCTAAGTATTTCTCCCCCTCCCTCCTAACACTTCTGATCATTCACGGTTTCCTAAGTATTCCTCCCCCTCCCTCCTAACACTTCCAATCGTCCACTATTTCCTAAGTATTCCTTCCCCTCCCTCCTTACACCTCCGACCATCCACTATTTCCTATTTATTCCTCTCCTTCCCTCCTAACACTTCCGATTATCCACTATTTCCTATGTATTCCTTCCCCTCCCTCCTAACACTTCCGATCATCCACTATTTCCTATGTATTCCTCCCACTCCCTCCTAACACTTCCGCTTATCCACTACTTCCTGAGTATTCCTTCCCCTCCCTTCTAACACTTCCGATCATCCCATTATTTCCCCATGTATTCCTCCTCCCTCCTAACACTTCCGATTATCCACTATTTCCTAAGTATTCCTTCCTCCCTCCTAACACTTCCTGATCACCCACTATTTCCATGTATTCTCCCACTCCTCCTAACACTTTTGATCGTCCACTATTTCCTAAGTATTCCTTCCCTCCTCCTAACACTTCCGATCATTCACTATTTCCAAGTATTCTTCCCTCCCTCCTAACACTCCGATCATTCACTATTTCAAGCATTCCTCCCCACCTCCTAACACCTCCGATCATCCAATATTTCCTAAGTATTTCTCCCCCTCGCTCCTAACACTTCTGATCATTCACGGTTTCCTAAGTATTCCTCCCCCTCCCTCCTAACACTTCCGATTATCCACTATTTCCTAAGTATTCCTTCCTCCTCCTAACACTTCCCGATCATCCACTATTTCTATGTATTCCTCTCCTTCCCTCCTAACACTTGATTATCCACTATTTCTAAACATTCCTTCCCCTCCCTCCTAACACTTCCGATCACCCACTATTTCCTATGTATTCCTCCCACTCCCTCCTAACACTTCCGATTATCCACTATTTCCTAAGTATTCCTTCCCCTCCCTCCTAACACTTCCGATCATTCACTATTTCCTGAGTATTCCTTCCCCTCCCTCCTAACACTTCCGATCATTCACTATTTCCTAAGTATTCCTCCCCCACCCTCCTAACACTTCCGATCATTCACTATTTCCTAAGTATTCCTCCCACACCCTCCTAACACTTCCGATCATCCACTATTTCCTAAGTATTTCTCCCCCTCCCTCCTATCACTTCTGATCATTCACGATTTCCTAAGTATTCCTCCCCCTCCCTCCTAACACTTCCAATCGTCCACTATTTCCTAAGTATTCCTTCCCCTCCCTCCTAACACTTCCGATCATCCACTATTTCCTATGTATTCCTCTCTTTCCCTCCTAACACTTCCGATTATCCACTATTTCCTAAATATTCCTTCCCCTCCCTCCTAACACTTCCGATCATCCACTATTTCCTATGTATTCCTCCCACTCCCTCCTAACACTTCCGATTATCCACTATTTCCTAAGTATTCCTTCCCCTCACTCCTAACACTTCCGATCATTCACTATTTCCTAAGTATTCCTTCCACTCCCTCCTAACACTTCCGATCATTCACTATTTCCTAAGTATTCTCCCCACCCTCCTAACACTTCCGATCATCCACTATTTCCAAGTATTTCTCCCCCTCCTCCTAACACTTCTGATCATTCACTGTTTCCTAAGTATTCCTCCCCCTCCCTCCTAACACTTCCGATCGTCCACTATTTCCTAAGCATTCTCCTCCTCCTAACACTTCCGATCATCCACTATTTCCTATGTATTCCTCCCCTCCATCCTAACACTTCCGATCATCCATTATTTCCTAAGTATTCCTCCCCCTCCCTCCTAACACTTCCGATCATCCACTTTTTCCTAAGTATTCCTTCCCCTCCCTCCTAACAATTCCGATCATCCACTATTTCCTAAGTATTCCTCCCCCTCCCTCCTAAAACTTCCGATCATTCACTATTTGCTAAGTATTCCTCCCCCTCCCTCCTAACACTTCCGATCATCCACTATTTCCTAAGTATTCCTCCCCCTCCCTCCTAAAACTTCCGATCATTCACTATTTGCTAAGTATTCCTCCCCCTCCCTCCTAACACTTCCGATCATCCACTATTTCCTACGTATTCCTTCTCCTCCCTCCTAACACTTCCAATCATGCACTATTTCCTAAGTATTCCTTCCCCTCCCTCCTAACACTTCCGATCATCCACTATTCCCTAAGTATTCCTCCCCCTCCCTCCTAACACTTCCGATTATTCCCTATTTCCTAAGTATTCCTCCCCCTCCCTCCTAACACTTCCGATCATCCACTATTTCCTAAGTATTCCTCCCCCTCCCTCCTAACACTTCCGATCATCCACTATTCCCTAAGTATTCTTCCCCCTCCCTCCTAACACTTCCGATCATTCCCTATTCCTACGTATTCCTCCCCCTCCCTCCTGACACTTCCGATCATCCACTATCTCCTAAGTATTCCTCCCCCTCCCTCCTAACACTTCCGATCATCCACTATTTCCTAAGTATTCCTCCCCTTCCCTCCTAGCACCTCTGCATTATACACTTTTCTACCAATCTGTTTTTCTTAACCTTTTCTTAATGACCAACTAATCTCAAAACTGATCCACCATTTCACCTACTCTTTTGTTTTTAAATTTACATTTCTAATCCCTTAAGTGTTTTTTCGCCCCTGGTGCTACATAGATACTTCATCTCATAAAACATATTTTTTTTTTTTTTTTTTGGCCGCCAAGAACAACATTGCACTTCCATTAAATGTTTTTGGCTCAACTATCCATTCATACATTCCTCCCTAGATGTCTGAGACCATTTACAAGTATTTTTCAGTCTTGTTTAATTATATCCTCATTCAATTTTTTATTTTGCTAACTTCTACTTACCATGATAACTTTTCTCTTGTTTACATTCTCACTAAACTTTCTACTTTGCAAAGACTTGCAAAGTCTTTCATTTCTTTCTACAGTTTCTCATCACTATCCTTAATTCGTACTATTTCATCCGCACGCATCAAAATTTCCATAATATTCATGACCTTTTGTTTCCCGTAATTTTAAACTTAGGTCTAATTTCGTCTCTGAATTTCGCACCACTCCATTCATAATATATTAAAAATGAAGGGACATCATACCCTGGTCTCAAACCCACTTTCACAGCAAATCACCTCCAGTCTATGTATTCTAACACAAGTTTTGCTTTCATAATAAAAGTTCTCAATAATTCTCACCAACTAATTTCTATATCATACATCCTAACCATTTTCACACTGAATGTCTATCCATTCTATCTTAAGTATTTTCTCAATCTCCTTACCTTCAAAAATTTTATATAACTGTTTCATAGCCAATTCTTGAACCACAACACTCGCACACATATACTCTTCCTTGTCTAACTTCAAACTGTTCTTGCACGATTAATTCTTCCATTGCCGTACTCTCAACTGAAATCCTATCATGTATCCCCCTTGATTTATTAGATTACATGTCTATATAATCCTTAGAGTTGCGTTTAACAAGTTGATTTTTATATAATGGAACCATCTACCCCTTTATCCATGTCTTGGAGCCTTTCCCTCATCCAAAAATACCTTACAAACCTTGGTTTATTAGGTTACATGTCTATATAATCCTTAGAGTTGCGTTTAACAAGCTAATTTTTATATACTAGAACAATCTATCCCTTCATCCATGTCTTTGGAGGCTTTCCCTCATCTATAAATACCTTACAAACTTAGCCCAGTTACCATCACCGTATCACGGTATCTCAAACTTACACTCAGTGATTACAGTATATACATGAATGAGTTATATGCCTAAATTTATTCTTTCTTGTTACAATCGCCACTATCTTTTTATGGTTTTCCTACAAATATCAGAGTGTGTGTTTGTTACTATAGCCACTTATGTAAATTGAAACAGATTACTTATGTGTTGAAGAAATAATTAATTGGAAATACATATCAGTACTGTCCTTCATATACTTCATGTTTACGTTATTAGCAAACACATTTTTCTGCAATGACCCTTTTTTATATAAAATTCACATATTTGTAATCCCTGATGCATTTATCGTGATGACATTTATCCATAATCCCAATTAGGTATTCTCATAAAAAAATAATCAGCATAACCTTCAGTAATTCTAATACATTACTGCACCACCATCTCTTTACATGATTTTATGTAATGATGTATTGGTATTGCCTTAGACAATTTAATACACCTATGCTCATCGCTACTTTATACTAAGCCTCTCCACTCTCCATCATTAATTTCTGCCACTCGTTTATCTCCCGTATTCAACATATATTCAAAATACCACTCTCTCGACCAAGGACTGCATTTACTTCAGACAGCATCTCTATTTAAGTCTTTTGGTCTCAGATCCATTCGCTCATTACCATTTCTCTCTATATATACTTACGGCAGAACAATTTCTAGTTCTTCCTAAAGATCTAGTTCACCTTCTCCCCTCTATTTTTTTTTATCTTGCATTCTATTCTTCCCCCCCTTTCTGCTTGACTAGATTTTCCATCCATCTGTTTAGCTATACTTAGCCTTCAATCATGTAAATGCAACTCAAACTCTGTTTTTCTTTTTTGCATAAACCTCTCATTTCCTAACTTCACAATTTCCTGATATTACTCACTGTCAAAGAATTATACATAATCTACTCCTTTCGT
>NC_089752.1:21543000-21545500 GCF_040412425.1 Macrobrachium rosenbergii | reverse complement strand
TAATCTCAACCAGTATGATTGTGACCGGCTGTGAGTGGAGGGCATAGGAATAAAGTGAGGTCTTTACCACTCAGACATTCACACACAGAAGACTTGAGATAATTTTCAGATCATTCTGAGAGAGAGAGAGAGAGAGAGAGAGAGAGAGTATACATTAATAATGAGGAAATTTCACCTAATATTTCATTGACTTATCAAAAGTATCTATTAATATTCTCCTCAGCAAAATAATGAAAAGATGAAACATTTTACAAAATTATGTAATCACAGAAAGAAAAATCTTGTAATAGATAGTACGTCGGTTCCATATATATATATATATATATATATATATATATATATATATATATATATATATATATATATATATATATATATATATATATATATATATATATATATATATATATAAATAACAAGATTCCACAAATTCCGCATTGCATCAACAGACAAACAAGGAATTAAGAACCCAAGATAACGCGCACAACCCTCGAAGCAGAGGCTACACTCCAACAATGACGGATTTTTCTGCATGATTTATTTAGGGAAGAGGAAAAAGATAAAAAGGAAGAAAAAAGTCTATATATCACTCACTGCTTCCCCCTGACACGAAGGCAATCTGAGCAGGATGGTTTAGTTTA
Source organism: Macrobrachium rosenbergii (assembly GCF_040412425.1). Taxonomy (NCBI): domain Eukaryota; kingdom Metazoa; phylum Arthropoda; class Malacostraca; order Decapoda; family Palaemonidae; genus Macrobrachium; species Macrobrachium rosenbergii. The sequence goes on along the minus strand of NC_089752.1, from coordinate 21,544,859 downwards.
AAAGGAAATTGTATCTGCAAACTCAGGACAGAAGTTTGGACATGGACAAATTTGGAACAGGATTTCCCCGGTTTACATACCGCTTGGCGCTTTGTCTCTTCCCTCCTCCGCTCTCCGTCTATCGGCATTGTTCGTTTATTTCATTTATTTCAAACGCAGTGGATCTTCTGATCCGCCCTTTGTGCATTTTCAGCATGAAGTTAAGTGCATTTCCCTTTATCCACTTGGATGTCAACCACTTTCGTTAAATCGAAGGGATTTTTTTTTTTGCTAACTTATTCTACCAATACTCAGTTTCAATAACATACCATCACCGTTAAATTTCCTCTGAAACCTATGCATATCCCTCGAATTTTAAAATTGAGATTTCAGGGACAAAGAGAGCGAACTGAATTGCAAACTGATTACGAAAGTTTTCCTTTTTTGAATGGAAATTTTTCAAAGTTTAAATTGCTATTACGTTGTGAACTTTCCCATACTTCATTCTGTCATTTTCCCTCCTTAAAGAGGAGTAAATTACAGATTTCCCTCCCACGAAGCTTTATACAATGCGACTTGGCAACGCAAAGCACTAATTGCAAAGATAAATGATGTCACGGACCATTAACCTATCAATATATTTTACTCCGAAAAGGCCAAAATTTTATGGGATATTCTTCTAGTAAATTACTCCTGGTAATCGTTTAATGATCGTTCTGCTTTGCATATCCTCAGACCTGATCAATTTTCCAGTGTTGGTTTTTTTATATTCGTTCTGTTTGAAGGTATTAATATGGATTTAAACAATACCACTGACCGGACACAGTAAACTGAAAATATACAAAACATTTCGCAACAGTTTTTTGTGAAATTTCAAAAACAAAAAGTTAACATCAATTTTCTAGTTTAGATGCCGTCAGCAATTGTTATATTATTATGCTCTGCATTTCATTATTTGCTTGGCTACGTTGGGCCTAGCAAGCCTGATGAGCAGGTTTGACGTTGGAATTATTCATTTTCTAAAACGCTTTCACTCCCGTATATGTGATTTACCTTTTTTTCAGTCAGCAATGAGTGAGGATACTTCATTTCGTTATTCGTATCTATAAAGTTAGACATTTATTCAGAAACAAAAAAATATATCAGTATAATAACATTCTGACTCGTTTGTGATGATCAGAATGGTATTCTCTGCTGTGAATCTCTTTATCAGACAATTTTATTTTCAAACGTCGCAGGACTGTGCTCCTTCTTAGGGTCAACAGAGAGAGCACTGGACATTCTAAGAGAGTACAAAAATTGAAGCAAGCAAAGCATATTGTTTTGATCACCAGATTTTCCCCTGTCTTCTAAGTCCTATTTTACCTGGTCTGTTAAACAAACCTGTTACTGCCGTTTCACTTGTGCGCTTATTTAAAGCACTTTAGACTAAATTATAACTGCAGTCCTGTACCAGAGACCATGTCAAATATGCTTGACAAGCAACATTATATTCAGTAAGTGTACTAAGGCGATTTCTGGGCATCAAAAAAAAAAACTTTTCAAGGGAAAGCTTCCCTAGCAGTGGGTCGTGTAACTGATTAAATACAAGTTATAATTAAAGACAAGTTGTTCGGCTTAAAGATCTGTATTACGTAAGGACCGAAAACAAAGGAATTCTTTGCCAGTTTTATGTAAACCGTTGGTACACTTGCTGTACATCACCTTTTTGACAAAAAAACAAAAAAAAAAGAACATAAATATTATATAAGTTCCAAATGTATATACAGATTTCTAAAGACATACACACCACCCTTTGCACATTTTCAGTCTCTACGCTGTTTCTTAAGATTAAATTAAGGATGAACCCGTATGTAGAAAATTCAAGAATATCCCCCCGC
>NC_089752.1:21473000-21533000 GCF_040412425.1 Macrobrachium rosenbergii | reverse complement strand
TATATATATATACATACATATACATATAATCTGTAAAAATCTGTAAAACAAACTGATGAAATGAGCTACTCTCAATTACTGAATGTAGAAGCAGCCAGAAAAAAAAAACTCGTTAAAAACAGTGACCCCTGAGATGGATTAATCCGCTAGGAGAGAGAAGAATTTCATATGAATTATGTAAATGAACAGTTAAATCAGTATATATATCCTTATATTTTCACATTTCTGGCGTAGTGTACATCTAGAAACATGGGAATTAGAATCATTCTTGAGTTACACGTTATTTTTCTTTAAATCTATTTAAATTAATTGAAATTTTACTGTTGTTAGGCGTTCGATTTCTACTTATCAATTGTGATCATTTTTGGTAAGTGATTTGCTTCTGCAAGTACTAACTATTGAGCAGTTTGATGAAAGTTAAGTAATCGTTTACATTCTACTGATCCAGCAGTAAAATGATAATAGAAGCTCAATACTCTGCCAAAGTAACTGTGAAGTGTTCACACTAAGTTCCAGGCATTGCAATCTTTATGACCGTTTGTTTTGTGGCAACAATATGATAACCTTCAATAAGTTAACTTTTTATAGCAGGATGATTTAAATATTAGTTTTATGAATAAGCAACCACATATGAAGCAGTGCTAGGGAATAAAACTAAGTGAACAGAATACAAGGTAATGAATTCCCGGTAATCATCCATGATCTTAGACAACGCGAATTTTTTCCAGAATAATTACAGAAGCTTAAACTGAGATCATTATCGTTACTCTGGTGTCCACAGGAGCCCAGCTGACACTATCACATATGATTCTCCCCGGGCTGGTGCAAAGGACATATGCAGGACATTTCATTCTCCACTTCTTCAGTATCACGTCTACATATGGAACTTCAGTAATATCCCTGAAGTTATTCTTTCTCATTGTATCCTACCGTCTGACGCGTACTATTCTTCTTGAAGCTTCAGTCTGAAATACGCAAAATCTTTTATATTTAGCTTCATATTCATACCATGATTTATGTCTCTTAAGCAACACGGATCCTAGTAGACCAATGAATGATCTTGCTTTCGTACGCAGTTTTAGTCTACTCGATTTCTCAAACTTTTTCATCCTTCCCACTGTACTGACTAACTGTTAGGAAATATCTGAAGGATAACATCTTTATTCCTTTTCAAGCTAACATTGAGTGAACCATCCTTTTATGCATACTTTAGCCTCATTACTTCTGATTTCCTTTAAATTATCGTAAGTGTCATCTGTCTAAATATATGATGCACTCTATTAAACAAGCTTTGTAAACTAGAGGTGTTTTGAAGATAAAAGCAGCATCATTTGCGTATTCTGATTACCATGGATCTATCGTTACCCTGAACTTTTCTTCCACCTCCAACTGCTTTTTACAATGTAAAATTCAGGAGAAAAGAGACATTAAAGGTGATGTAACTTTGCTTGTAGCAGCCACCGATCTACGGCAGATTTATCAAAACGATGATGCTTTATCAAAAACCACCATAGAAAAATGAAGACAATGCTAACTGTTGACGCCTGGTCTAAAAACATTTGGCACCAATTAAACAAATGGAAATTAATTCCTTTTTCACTGAGATTTTTATCAAAAACATATGGTAGCCAATTAAAATCTTTATTAGTCTGTGATATTTTGATAAATATTTATCCTGTTAAACCTTTACATTGTGCTGCAGCACAAAACTAACAATTAACCACTAGCCAAGGACACAATCTGCAGTCAAAGGATCAAAAAGCTTTTATCATCTTTATGCAAATCATACAAACATGAAATGATAATTCCGTTCTGTGCCCTGTGATCCTAACTTTCAAAGAGTCGCCTATGAGTGGATATCCCATACTCCATACTCTACTAACTTTATTATGTGTTTCCTGAATCTTTGCGCTTCATTAGAATCTGAGTAAATGGCAAACATATGCGTCAACTGGTGTTTTGTTTGTCAAGTACACTACTCCATTTTATGAAGTGGAATTCTTTACATTCCTCGGAAACATGAAAATCGATCGGTTTTACCATTCAGTTCTACAAAGTGGAATTCTGTGTTCGTAAGTGTTCTCGAATCTCGCTTGCCCACAGAAACAGTGGAAATCACAAAACCCAAAGTCAAATGGGTTTACATTCTCTAAAGAAATATTTACCACTGTGCATCGGGAAGGAACTTGACAACACAGGTGCAAATCACTTTGCTCATACAGGGTCAAGAATGAAGAGGGTTGTGGTAACAATCAAACGACGCGCTCACTTGGGACAAAGTACAGAGAAGGCCTGATTCCTGGAAAGACGTCTGAAAAATCTTGAAATACATTGTTGGAAAAATTACATAATCTTTGCAGATAAGACTTGGCGTTTAACAAAACGTAAAAAAGGGAAAAAAATACTAATAATAATGGAATATACTGTAAGTCTTCTTGGTTTTGACTGAATGCTTTTACATGAGCTGGAGCTTCAAAGACAGCAAAACCAAATATTCATAACTGTAACACGTCTGGGAACAAAACACACCTTCTCTTTTGTTGGTTTTAAAACTTATTTCACCGCATACACCTGAGGAAGTTGCAAGCGGTAACTGAATAAATGAGGTGATAATATCCAACTGACGAGATTTCCAGGTAACAGGCACATTATAATAAAAAAAACAACATAATTACTTGTTAAAAGGAGTATCAGTTCAACTAAGTACTTCCTCATAAGAACATATCTACCTATGCAAGGCGTAAGGGTGCAAATGCAAACTTTGCAGCTAATATCCTCTTCCAGCCTATTTCCTAGGCATCAGCTGTTTAAGAATGACAGTAATAGTTTCATCCTTTCCGTACAATCATAAAAAAAAACCAGGTCAGAATGAATTATCCAACCGTTTGGTCTTGATTATCCAACAACAGAAGAATGATTTCATGTTGATTTTATTTAAAATACAAAGAAAAACAAATTGTCTCATAAGCACAAATCCCAGTGCTTTGTAGCATTCTCTTCTTACGATTAGAGTACTTTTCATTCCTTACAATTACTGCGCAAGCATAAATCCATCTTAATACAGATAGGGCCATGTACTGTCCTGACTACAGCGTCAAACGAATTGAATCCCAATATTCTCAACTCCAATCAAGAAGTTATGAATAGTAACAGTTTTGTATATGAAATATGCATGTCCATATGCGTACTGGTTTCGTTTCGAAATCGGCACTGTACCAACTTATTCTGCCTTCCATGTTTGACAATTTCGCATCTCGGCATCCTAGTAACATGCGAAAATAGATAAAAATTTTTGCATGAAGCAATATAAAAAAGCTTGGAAGTTGTTTCCTTGTCGGCAACATCATCTTTTTTTAATTGATTTAGAATTTTCTATTGTATTTCCCAGTTCCTCCAAAAGGCAAATAAGTGCAATTCAAATCATGACAAAAAACGATCATTTAGCAATACGCAATTTTCCGTAATAAAAAGATACCAGATAACCAAATAAGTAAATAATCTATTTAACTGATGAAGAATATGTATCCTCTGTTCTTGACATAAATTTCCAGTGAGAGCAAAAATAACATTGCAGAAAAGTAATAAATATTAAATATTTAAAAAAAACAAATAATTTACATTCATGACAAAAAAGAAAGGTAAACAGCGATACGCTCCCGAAAATAATAAGATAGCAACGAAATCACCCAACAAGTCACGGCTTACTCGCAAGGGGTGAGGAGAAGGCGCCCAAGTAGGCATTCCCTCCGAAGCCGACATTTACAGACGCCATACATTTTCCTTTAGATATTTTTCTCGCCACCAAAGCTGAAGGGGCGAGTCGGCCATTGCAGCGTTCTTTATGCCACTTCCAAAGGAAAGTAATAGGCAATAAAATCACACGCGATATTTCGTATTTGGGTATTCTACCTCGGTACAACATTCCCTCCTTCCCTTTTCCCGATAAGGCTTCCATAAATCAGGAACCCGCAGTTACCGTTCCTATATATAATACGGAAACTAGAGCGGGAGTTCCGAATTTGTGTTATCTATGCTATGCGCCACAATGAAACTTACGTTAGGGAATATATAAATATATTGAATGGTAATCACATGGCAGCACATGCGAGCGTACACTTGAGCCATATGAGTTGTGTGTGTATATATATACGTATATATATATATATATATATATATATATATATATATATATATATATATATATATATATATATACGTATACATATACACACACACTGTATATATATATACATATATACTGTATATATATATATATATATATATATATATATATATATATATATATATATATATATATATATATATATATATATATATATATATATAATTATGAAATTTTTTTATCACATCGTGACTTATATACAACCATGAAGCTACAAATGTCGCTTAATAACAAATTCACGCTACTCTGGAATAATATATATATATATATATATATATATATATATATATATATATATATATATATATATATATATATATATATGTATATGTATATATATACATATGTAGATATATATACATTATATGTATGTATATATATATATATATATATATATATATATATATATATATATCTTCTTCTTCTTCTTCTTCTTTACGTGCTTTTTCCCATTTTTGTATGGGGTAAGCACGATGCCTCTTTGAAGGACTTTCTGATTTGGCTTTGGGTAGACCTGTGGTCTCGATCGGCTGCCCTGCCTGACATCGCTTAGACCCCGGTAGCGTATGTGTCATGTATCATACCCGACCCAACGCCCTTTCTTCCCAGCAGCGAGAAGTTTTTGCGCGGGTATGGCGAGAGTTCGAGACGTGTGAGATGTTTGTTATGTTTTTAGAAGGTGTTGTAGTGGCTTTGTTTTGTGTGTATTTAGTCTGTAACATCCATTTGCTTTTAAGCAAACCTATCCGTTGATTACATATATAATCCCGGGATGTCTACACGGATAGCAAAGTGTCGCCTCTTTGATCAGTCGGCTGCGGATTTGAACCCGCGCCACAGACCTCTACGAAGTCCGAAGCTGCTGCTGTAACCGACTGAGCCATAGAGGCTCTATATATATATATAATATTGACTGTAAACTGTGACAGACTCAAGCATAGCTAGTTTTTTCGTATTCCTTATAAACAAATGGAATAAAAATCGAATGACATGGACAGAAGTAATACTCACAGCATCTGTTGGTTTTATTTTTTTCGTCTTGAGTAATTCATAAAAGAGAATGTAAATTACAAATCAGTATAAAGTCGTCTGAATCTGCGATAGAACAGAGAAATTTCCAAAATGAGAAGAAAAAAAAAAAAAGTGCAAACAGCAGAAAACAATTCCTTGGAAACGAAAGCAATCTGTCAACTTTGGAAGAACATCTAAAGCAATAAGGATCAAGATCCGTTTCGTGGACTAAGCGAAGTACTCCCTAACAGCATAACAGGAAAAAAATTTAAACCGCAGCTACTGTGAAGTCATTGGGAATGCATTTCAATCACACGGATAAGGACTCGCTAATGTATTTCGCCATCACCGAAGGCATTAGGATTCGAAACTCTTCTCCCAGGAAGTGCCTCTACGCATCCCATCCCACCCCCCTATCGTTCCGCCACCCAACCGGACCTCCCTCCCCCCCCCCCCCTTCTCTTCCTTCCCACCCTTTCGCTCTTCCATAAAAGGGCTTTTAAAGCTCAATGGATTTTCTGCGGGCAAGACTGCCAACTTCTAATAGCTTGAGGATGTGCTTTGGATACTTAGCTCAAACACAGCTACTGCGCTTGTTCTCAAGCAGCATTTTCAAGCATAGAATTATGACATTGGACTTAGGGTTGTATTGCTTTCTGTTCGATTATGAACAGAGAGAGAGAGAGAGAGAGAGAGAGAGAGAGAGAGAGAGGGTTTTTTCATCAACTTGTGAATGGTCAAAGGGCAATGTGTAGGAAATATCGCCTAAATTTACGTTGGCCAAGATAATGCCATTTGCAATGGCCTTCAAAAAATTCTTTCGTTTTGCATCGTCCACGTTTTTCAGTAATTTCCTAAACGAATTATGATCGTATATATCATAATAAGATTGTAGTCTGATATACACTGCGTATATTAAGAGCGAATTGAAAAAAAAGTGTTAATGATTTACAAAGAAATTAACATAAAAGGTCATTCGTGCTAGCCCACTACTTGTTTTTTGATACTGGTGACCTACAAAATAATACTGATATTTTCATTAAGCAGCAAAAATTTAGACTGAATCTAATTATAAGTTCATGTCCATGCAGGTGAGAGAGAGAGAGAGAGAGAGAGAGAGAGAGAGAGAGAGAGAGAGAGAGAGAGAGAGAGAGAGAGAGAGAGAGAGAGAATTTAAATTTAAACAGACTGATGTAACAAAGCTAAACAATTTTCGGTTTTAATAAATATATCAAACTTCATTCGTAAACAAAATAATTTTCAACTAATTTATGCATCTGCAATTAATGCATGAAAAAGCATCTTCATTCCTACTTGAATGACAATAAACATATAAATAAAATACATGTAATGTTAGTACTTGAAAAAGCTCAAAATTGTTTCTTATTTACTGATTTTTCTCTCTGCGATAATTTCGTACGAAAATTAAGGAACGTTAAGAGTCTTTTTGTAAAGAGTTCATTAAAATTAGTTTTACCTATAAATCCTAATAAAAATATCAAATTTTCTGAGCACGAGGAAATTACTATGTAAAATACTGTACAGTTCATATCAGAAGTGACTATTTTTCTGTTATTTTTGTCTTAAGTCTGTGAAGGTTGCAGGAAGTCTGATTTGATCTCAATGTCACAACTGCTCTTCATTCTTTGTGTAATATTTAAGGGAACGCTTAATTCCCGCGTGGCTGAGGTGTATTTTTTCCTTGAAATTTATGGACTTGGTTATACATTCACACTCGTACATCTTTCAGATTGAAAAATTATAACATCAAATTCCACCTTTTTATCGGTAAAAGAAGCCAGGTAGAATTCTTATATGTTAATATCTTTATATCTTTAAATCACAGCCGTTAACAGTTTTAACAGAAAATTAAATCTGTTCCATGAATGATTGATCATAAGACTTAGCAAAAGATACCAAAGGAAAATGCCCTGACGTCCATGTTTTTATTCTCAAGAGATTTCTCGTTCCCCTCCACATGAAACAAATCGAGAAATGTAAATAGTTCTTTGCAATCTTCTGCGTCTGTACCTTGGAAAATAACACAGAATTCTGATTCGTTTCATTTTCAATGTCTAGTTCAAACAACACTATACGAGCTGGTGACATGAATAAAACAAACAATTTCGCATACAAACACAGACAGTAAGAGAGAACAACTAATAAAAACATGCAAGGCAGGCTAATCATTCACCTCCTACACGAGCTGCATGCGTGCTTCTCTTTCTGCACAAAATGTTCGAATATTCGCAGTCTTTCAAAACAAAAATGTATATACCGAAAAAATAAATAAATAAATATATATATATATATATATATATATATATATATATATATATATATATATATATATATATATATATATATATATATATATATATATATTATGTATACAGTATATATATGCATACATAAATGTGTGTGTTTGCGTACATGAGATTTGTCACTTGTACACTAGTGACCTTTTAGACTCGCAAATGTTAGGCCACTAACATCACTTAATAATAGAATTTATTTTAACTCAGGAATGATTCACACGAACAGTAAGAGAGAGAGCAACCAACGATTTTAAATTGGTTCTTTGGTTTAGAATCAGTGAAACTGGTCGACTTGACCATTCGGCTTGGCCAGCGAAGAAGCACTTATCAGTTATACCTTCCTATGGATGTAAGTTATTCCCAAGGTGTAATGAATTCAATAATAAGTGAAGTCTGCAATGTGTGTGTGTATGTATATGTATATATATATATATATATATATATATATATATATATATATATATATATATATATATATATATATATATATATATATATATATATATATATATATATATATATAAATCCTCTCAAACATTTTGAAACTTACGCCACTGGTCAACATATAACTTACTTTTCGAGAGGGTCAGGCATGTTAGTAAATACATTATCGGCTTACTTAAAGTATTTTAACACTTTACACTGGACACTGAAAAATATATAAAAGTAAAGATACACGAAAAGCTTTTAATATTCTGTTACAAAGAAATGGTTAACTGAACCTTGACAAAATGGTTGAAAGTGAAATTAGAAATGTGTGATATGATCTATAGAATTAAATAAAAATATTTTGCTCCATTTTTTTCCAGTAGGACCGTGCCTACATGGAAAATGTGTAAGTGTAGTCACATAATCGTGAATCTAGAGTGAATACCAGAGAGAGAGAGAGAGAGAGAGAGAGAGTCGACCTTCTTGGTAAAAGGATATGCATCAAAATGGCTTTAAAGATTACAAAGGTGGTTATGATTGTTGGCAACTACAAACAACTGAAGAGCGGGGGAAGCTCACTCAGTTATTTGGCTGTTAGTACTTCAATTTAATTTTTTTAAGATAATGTCTGGTTAATTATTATAATAATAACACTGATAATTATGACGATGGCGAAAAACCTAAATTTCCTAAAAAAAACAATAAAATGATTCCACCTGTGTACAGCATTCGTCACTTATAAGATATAAAAACTAAATAAATTCTAGTACCTGTTTTCACGTAAAGTTTGGAGAAAATATGATCATTTTTAAATGGCTTTCTTGCTCTTAATTCGTACTTAACAGGTCACACGCAACCTAAATGATTCTCACAAAAATAAGAAGCTACCAAGTCAGTTCCATGTCATACCTGGCACAACGATTAAGTATCTTAAATCACTGGAAACTTATGTTACAGTAGAACGTCCTCCCATGGCAGGAAATTAAATGTGGTGGAACTTGGCATATGCAAGAAAAAAATTATCAACCTATTAAAGAATTGTAGCCTGTGGCCAAACGTTTAAAATAAAAGCAATTTACATACTCTGAAGGAAAACGACAATTTATAAGAAACAAGCTGGTTAAACACCACATACATATACTATTAACTTACAAACTAATTTTCTCCGAGAACCTTTTGGCACATATACATACGCAAATACATTTTCTTTTACAATGCAAGAAATGGGTTGTTTATTATCTACCAAAGAATTAATTCTTACTATTTAAAGGAACATTAATGAATATTAATGAATCACTACTTCATGCTTACGCAACGTCACAAAATATGGGGCTTATAACGTATAGTGAAACTTTAATCAAATCTTAAATCATGTAATGGCAGATTAAGGGCATACTAACTAGTAATTTACACAAAAAAGGTAAAGTCTTGAAAGGCCCAGCCCATCGAGTGACACTTTTCACAGGTTTTAAGAGACTTAGACGTATTTCATTATCTTTACTTATGAGGAGAGAAAAAAATTATTTTTCAATTTATTTAAACTAACCAAATTATGCCTTCAGTGTGGCACGAATAAAAGGCTTTCCTCAACGAGAGATGGAAATTTCTCTTTTGAAAGAATAATACGAATTGCTATATAACTCAAAAGATATAGTAGTTTGTATTTGCAATGTTTGACTTAAGATTTTTTGTCATTCACCAGTACATTATTGTAAAATTCAAACCACAGGGAGTACTTACAGAAATGTAACTCAAAAAGAATGCGGCCAAGTTAATTAAAACTACCAGGAAACTTTACTCTGAATGACAAAGAAGGTAAAATCATTGAATACCAAAGCTCTGTCCCATTGTATAAAAAAAACATGGTGTAGGGAGGGATTGGTGCCTATAAATTACGATTCAGCGAATAGGCACAACCTACCTCCCCATATCAAGAGCAGTTCACCAAAGGATCGAAACTACCTCTGTGGAAAAATCAGTCAGACATATCCAATATGATAGACTGTGTAGTAAAACGCAACCGAAAAATGTATGAAATACGAGGACCTTTGAAATAAATTGACTGAAATATTGTTATCAATTTACAGTTGGCCTGACTCACACACATCTGAAATATATTATTCAATTTATGACAGATCTGACCCATATACTTATCAGAAGAACCTCTATCATTTTTACAAAATCGAATATACAACCAAATTATTTTCCTCTTTCCTAAGCCACATTACGACAGTTAACTTAAAGTAAATGCTAATTACTGATTACCATATGAAGGATTATGTTTTACATAGAAAAAAAATCTCTTACTAGATATATATATATATATATATATATATATATATATATATATATATATATATATATATATATATATATATATGTAATATATATATATATATATATATATATATATATATATATATATATATATATATATACTGTATATATGTGTGTATACACACACACAAACACACACACACACATATAAATATGTATATATATATATGTGTGTGTGTATTGATAATATGCACACACACATATCTTCTTCGTTTTTAACGTGCTTTTTCCCATTTTTATATGGGGTAATATATAAATATATATATATATATATATATATATATATATATATATATATATATATATATATATATATATATATATATATATATATATATATATATATGTAATATATATATATATATATATATATATATATATATATATATATATATATCTATATATACTGTATATATGTGTGTGTATACACACAAACACACACACACATATAAATATGTATATATATATATATATATATATGTGTGTATACACACATGCACACACACATATCTTCTGTTTTTAACTGCTTTTTTCCCATTTTTATATGGGTAATATATATATATATATATATATATATATATATATATATATATATATATATATATATATATATATATACATATATATATATATAATCAAACTAATCATTTGCAGTCAACCACTCTATATTCCTTTCCATTATATATTGAATTTTGATATCACTGTGTTAAAGCTAATTTCTGTGGACTTTGTACTCCTATCCTTGATTTCTATGTAACCAGAATACCACCCCTGTGACAACTCCTACCGCATAAGTCTTCGTTAAGGAATTTTTTCATATTCATTTATAATCTTGTTCTCAAGTCATTCACACCATAGTCGTACTCGATACACTGTTTTGCTCTAACTTAATCCGTCTTTGAGGTAACCAGCGTCGATGCAAATCCACAATCATCTCGACTAAAAACGCCTCTCTGAATAGGGAATGCAGCAATGTAATCCCAAATTCTACCTGTTATCCCTTCATTCTGGCTAAGTAAATCAAAATTTGTGCAACATCTGCTTTCTTTTTTTGTTTAGAATGGTTTTTTCGTGAAATTCTCCCTCTCTTTGGATCCTAAATTTGCCTGATTCCCTGGTGCTCTCTCGCAGCAGTTGTTCAAGGTACTTGTCTTTTTACTGAACTACATAGTCTCAGTTACTGTTTTAGTTCACAATCCAAAATACTCCATTTTCTGGTGATAGAAAAGGTTTATAGGTATTGTGTCATACAGTTTTGATTAATCATGAACTCTGGAGATGAAATTCACACAATATTTAATCTCTTTGTCTCCATTCTAAATAGAAATGAAATCCAACGTCTAGCAGTATGTTCAGGTATAACCTCTCCATCCAGTAACTATCTTGTTTCGCTTAATTACATTCATTTGATGTATTTGAATTCCAAGTAACTTTCAAAAACACTTAGAGTCTTACAACTTTTTCTCTGGCCACATCAAGCACGATCAGTTATTGGTCTGACGCCATATCCTTATTTGGTTATATTCCCTCGGTAACAGTGGCAACCTTACCTCCCAGTCATGAAGTTTTTGGCAAGGTCCGCCATGAAAAAACGCTGTCCATGCTAGCCAGACTTCCTTCTCAAGAATTCGCACGTTTCTGTAACACTTTTTTCTAACTTAGTATTTCTGTTGTACCGACAAAACCTGTTATTTTGGTCCCCTCCCCTCCAACCTATTTATTTACATTAGTGATTTTACTTAAACACTATTGTCATTGTTGAAAAGTCAGTAAGCCTACACCTTCCACCAATCCCTTTGATGCAAAAAGATATAAATTATGGTGAAAAATATTAAAAACTTACTATTAATATACACAATATATATTATTGATGCACATATACATGTATGTGTATATATATTCATATGTATATATATAAAATATATATATATATATATATATATATATATATATATATATATATATATATTATATACATACATACAGTATATATATATATATATATATATATATATATATATATATATATATATATATATATATATATATGTATATATATATATATATATATATATATATATATATATATATATATATATATATACATACATACATTATTATACATACATACATACATACATACATACATATATATATATATATATATATATATATATATATATATATATATATATATATATATATACCGTATATACATGCTGTATGTGTATGGTTAAGTGCACTGGCACTTTTTTATTTGGATGTGTCCAAAGACTGGCGCTCTGATGTTCGTCTAACAACATTTGGCTAACCGGACAGGGACCCTATTACTAACTACATCCGGCAAAATGATCCTAATACATAATGTGGAATGTGTATCTACTGTACAGTATATACAATTATACAGTATATCCACCTTAGTCTATTAATGAAAATCTACGGGTAGTAAACTTCACATTTACACTTCAAGGAAGCCTTTTTTTTACAACAGGATCCTATCCAAGTGCTCAGACTGAAATTAAGTTGGTCTAAACTAAGGTACAGCACGCAACGTCCGCACCTTCTCCCACAATAACGGCACCTTTTTTAAGTACAGGTACACTATTCCAGATATATATATATATATATATATATATATATCACAAAGAACTTACAAGACTCCATTTTCCCATTACTTAGCAGGATTTATCTCTGCAACGATTATGGAATCTGGTTCATTTGTGCGATTAAAATTTGCTTATATATATATATATATATATATATATATATATATATATATATATATATATATATATATATATATATATAACGAATCTGAAAATATGGAACGTGATGAATACATAAATAAAGATAAAATCCTTTACTAGTCCTTTACTTGCCGACTGCTAAGTAAAAAGGACTAAGTTCAAAGTGTTGTACATGCAGCACTCAGTGTTTCCACTTCCTTCATTGATTTTATCTTTTATATATATATATATATATATATATATATATATATATATATATATAATAATATATATATATATATATATATCTTCTTCTTCTTCTTCTTCTTTTAACGTGCTTTTATTCCCATTTTTTGTATGGGGTAAGCACGATGCCTTCTTTTGAAGGACTTTTGATTTGGCTTTGGGGTAGACCTGTGGTCTCGATCGGCTGCCCTGCCTGACATCGCTTAGACCCGGTACGTATGTTTCATGTATCATACCCGACCCAACAGCGAGAAGTTATTGCGCAGGTATGGCGAGTTCGAGACGTGTGAGATGTTTGTTATGTTTTTAGAAGGTGTTGTAGTGGCTTTGTTTTTGTGTGTATTTAGTCTGTAACATCCATTTGCTTTTCAAGCAAACCTATCCGTTGATTACATATATAATCCCGGGATGTCTACACGGATAACAAAGTGTCTGCCTCTCTGATCAGTCGGCTGCAGGTTTGAAACCGCGCCACAGACCTCTATGAAGTCCGAAGCTGTTGCTGTAACCTGACTGGAGCCATCGAGGCTCATATATATATATATATATATATATATATATATATATATATATATATATATATATATATATATATATATATATGTGATAATGTATGTGTGTATATATATGTATATATATATACATATATATATATATATATATATATATATATATATATATATATATATATATATATATATTGTATGTGTGTATTTTTATATAAATAATTTTCGTAAAGTATGGGATATTTAAGGTATAATAGACACTCATAATGATATATAGCGTGGATTGCCATTGCATGCAGGAAATTGCTGACAAGGGACATTATTTGAAAATTAGATAATAAATGTATTGATGCTGGAAGCTATGAAAAGTTAAAAACAATTAAAGCGTAACAACACCAACTTTAATGGTACGGAAAAATATAAAAGCTGTGACGTAAAATTATCATTAGCGTATTTACTGTTGTAAATTCATTTTCAACATTTTTAAATATAAGATAAATTAATCCTCATCCGTAAAATGCACCTTTAAAGATCAATTTCATTTATTTCCCACTTTATTAGAGAAGATATTTCAGGTCATATCTTCACTGATAGTTAAAAACAAACTATAAAATAGCCAAACAGGCCAAATGGCTGGTTTTAATCAATATATGAACGATGGGTTGGAGTTACATATCGAGGCTCACAAACACTTATGCTTGTGTATTGTACAACAAGTGCATAATATATATATATATATATATATATATATATATATATATATATATATATATATATATATATATATATATATATATATATATATATATACTGTATATATAATGTATACACATATATATACATATATATATGTACTATATATATATACATATATATATACAATATATATATACACATACATATATATATATATATATATATATATATATATATATATATATATATATATATATATATATATATATATATATATATATATGTACACACACATATATATAAATATATACTTAGTGTGTGTTCATGTACTTAGGTCAGATTGGCATACATTCCATGATGTTCAGCTTTAGCGTGAGGCCAGGCACACAAATATACTCTAAATACCCTTAACGTAAAATCCGGAAATGTAAAAAACCCAAAGTGATGAAACTGAGGAAATGCCAAGAGAGCTGAACGCTGACGTCGTCGCAACAGCAGTCGGATAAGGAAAGCAATGCGAGTAAAAATAGTTGACAAAAAGATAACCCTCGGTGTCTGTGGCGTCATTCCCAACTAAAGGTGGAGCCGGTTACCAGTGAAAAACCCCGTCCAGTAATTTCCCGTGTCGGGGCGACTCAATTTAGTGTTCTCGTTGAACGTTCTTCCCTTGCTCAGAATAATGGGACGAGAGTGGTACCACGGCGACAAATTAAAGGGAAATAAAAACAAACGCTTACAAACTCTTCTTAAAAATCCACCTTCTTTTATACTGACAGCAGTTTCTTACTTTTAGCGTTAAAGGGTTTGTTCACAATTGCTAGTACGGCTACGGAGAGTATCTGCCGTTTTCTATTTCTCTACAGAATATAAATGACTGAAAAAGGCAGTCGAAGAAAATGGCTCTACAGCTTAAAGCCACTAGGCTTCAGTGAGCTACTTTTTATACAGCTTGGCCGTCTCTGAGCAAGGATTTATAAAAACAGTAGTAATTGCTTGAGGAAAGCTAAGGGATTAATACAGAATATTATTTTATCTTTGCTGTTTTCCCATCTCTTAGATTTTATGATGGAAAAGAGAGTTTATATTGGAGTAACGATGGAAGCCTGACGGAATTAGAAAAGTCAGATGATGCTGTTTGAAACAGCACAATACCTGAAGATGTTCAAAGCTTGCCTAACAGAATGCATCGTAGATCTAAAAAGATGGGACTTTAAATAAATTTAAGGAGATCGAGTATGAGCATTGGGACAAAGTAACTTTAGATGGTGGAGGGATTAGTGGGGTTGAATCTGTCAAATATTTAGGAACAATGATAACCTATTAGGTTCTCTTGAGGTGAATTTAGTAAGACTAAAAAAAAATAAACTCAAATTATTGGCAGGCTGCACAAACTTTGGAGAGTAAACAGACTGACATTGCCAACAAAAGTAACGTCTTAGGTCTAGTACGATCTATATTACCATACTAACATAAATCATGGTAACTTACAATATGAGAACTTCGAGAAGGAACGCTGGAGATTGGTGAAAGATGAAACACAAAAGAAACATGGATAGCAGAATAGGAATGGGAATTTCGTTAGGTAAACTGATGAGTAAACAAATGAAATACTTAGCTTCACAAATTATAATCCGTGACAGTATAATTAAGATATGTCAGTAATAACAAATCATACATGCAAGATATGAGGGGCTGAACCAAATGATTACGTGTGTGTACGTGTGCGCGCGCGCGCGCTTGAGTGTTTGTCGGCTTTCTTATGGAAAATACTCTAGATCTTTGAAAGTTTCCTTCGCAGTTTTCGTTGCTTTTTTATTCTTGTTTTTAATCTTTATTTTTGTACTGTAGTCACCTATGTAATAGAACGCAGTTGCACTGCAAAACTAGCACGGTCCTCAAGATAGTAATTATTTTCATATTTTACTTTAAACTTTTAGCCTTAAAGGTAGAAAGGGTTAAAGCAAATTAGAAAAGTGTTGTCAAAGTGAAAGATACTATATGTACATTAGCATCTCTCTCTCTCTCTCTCTCTCTCTCTCTCTCTCTCTCTCTCTCTCTCTCTCTCTCTCTATATATATATATATATATATATATATATATATATATATATATATATATATATATATATATATATATATATATATAAATATATATATATATATATATATATATATATATATATGTATATATATATATATATATATGTGTGTGTGTGTGTGTGTGTGTGTGTATGTATATATGTAAATATGTGAATAAATATGATATATATATATATATATATATATATATATATATATATATATATATATATATATATATATGTGTGTGTGTGTGTGTGTGTGTTTTTCACCCCTTTGCATAGGGGTTACCTTTATGAACACTCGACATATTATCTATATGGTAGTAATATTTCGATGGAGCATTGATCACTTACTGATGTTATTCCTTTGTCTGTCTGTCTGTGCTTGTATGGTCTAATTCTAATTTACTCTGCCCAGGTCTTTTATCCTTACAAATTTAAAAACAAAGTACTGGTAAACTAGCTTTGCCAGGTTAATTTAGTGCAAGATGGCACGGGGTAAAACCAAAGAGGTAAAACTTCTGCCAAAAACCAAGAGCCTCGGGGTTCTGACTGACATGGCACACAAACTATTTTTGAACATAAATCGATTGCTTTAATCACCTTTGCATTTTTCTTAGTGCAAAGAATAACAAAAGATATTAATTGAACGTATACGGAGGGACAAGAGGCTTAAAGAACATATGAAACACGCAGGAGCAGTTACGCTGATGAACCCACGACTATAATAAAGCAGAACATATCCCACGCAAACTGCAATAAATAAGTAAATTTATGAATAAATAAATGTTGAGAGACGTGGAAATGCAGTCCCAAAGCCTGACCCACTTCGGGTCTACACAAAATCCCCCGAGGGAGTGGCACGAGATAAGTAAAGAGAGGGCGGCCCCACGTGGTTTCTAAAATTACCCTGATGGCCCGTCCGTGGCAGGGTGAAGCTACTGGGTTAAGGTTTGGGGAGCCGGCGGGGAAGGCGGGGGGAGAGAAGGGGGAGTTGGAAGGAAGCTGTGCATTCCCATGAGGGCTCGGCTACCCAAATCCCCTGTGCAGCTCATTCAAACTCACTTCCGCGCCGTCGTGAAATACCGAAATGCAATAAATACTCGTGTGTTTCGAAACACACAGAATCTTCTACATTTACTTGTAATCGGAGATATTATAGCTCAAATCTTAATGATTCAATATTCACTTAGGCATATTCAAAAGTATTTCCACTCTATGTAGACAGATGGAACGGAAATTTAATCAAGCCGTCACATCATCTTTCGCTTATTATTATCATAAAAAATAGGATAATTATAATTTATATTCATTCTCAATTAAGAGGATGTCATACTACTATTATCAAAAAACACAATTAACGTTTAGACGTTCTATGTTTGTCTTGGCTTGGAATCACCCGACTATTTTTTCCCCCTTGGTGGGGAAGGGGGGAGGGGGGAGGGGAGGAGTAGCAGAAGACGTCTGGCATACTAAGGTATACTAAGCATTTGCACAGTACCATCTGAGCATTCGAGACATTCCGTTCAAGCTTAATCTCTGAGCAATGTGTAAAGTATAAACAAATAGCAAACTTTACTTCCCATCGCAGTTTTATAGCTGACCAAGGTGTTCTGTAACAAAGCAGTGATAAATATAGTAGTAAATTGTTTTCTAGTACCAAGATCTTATCTTTATTTTCATCTAGCTCTCAAAGACACGAATTTTATCATTTATAGTGGCTACCGAACGCAAAAACATTTATTTTCTTAAACTTTGAATCAAACCAACATATATACCATAATTACAAAGAGAAAGAAGAAATTACTGACAACTTTTAATAGCTGATGTGGGATGGTGAGGCCCCAATATAATAATGCAAACCACAATAATGCAACTCGTGAGAACAATTCGAAAATGTATCTATAAAAAATATGATTAGCAATCTATTGTGACTGGATTTCAGAATTCGTTCGTAGATGTTAGATCATTGGTTCTCAACCACGGGGATTTTCCCCCTAGGGAGAAACTTCAGGGTTTCAGGGGGAGAATTGTGACGACAGATTGGCAAGCTCAAACTGGCTCTAGGACCCCACAAAACGCAGAGTACGTCGGTCCGCACTACTGAGAGGTCACACTGGGCTTTCTCTCCGCTAGCTTGTGTTTGTGTTAGCATTTTGTTGTATATTATTCGGAATGCACCTTTTGAGGCAGACAATTTTGGAAAGGAGGCGGGTGGGGAATGACCTTCTGACATATGGTGAAAGGGTGCATGGGCCAAAAAGGGTTGAGAACCTCTGTGTTAGATCGTCTACAGTAAAAGCATCCTTGCAAATTAGAGATATCCACTATGACGAGCTTTAGGAAACAAGTTTAGAACGTTCTGTAGCTACTTTCGTCTGAAGATGACCTGTTAAGAAATTAATCCTCTGACATATGTAATAAAACATTAGCATAAACATTTTTTTCTACAATTATAATAAGCAGTTTGTATACCACACAGAAGAAAATAATGAAGAATGAAAATTTCCGACACCTTTCTCGAATGATTTTACTCAAAATAAAGCATTAACTCTGACTAAAAAGGGAAAAATTGTCATTATAAAAATATTATTGTTAATCGACGTTTAAATAAATGCATTTAGCGTTCGGATGCAAACCAATAATATCATTATAAAAAATCGAATTTCTAGGGAAAAAATTACCAGGCTTAGGTAGTCCAGAGTCACTTTTCCTAATACACGATACTTTCTAATAAAATCTCTACCCTTGATTTTTTATAAAAAATAATAAACAGGGAATCTCACATTCATTGATTCATAAAACTCCAGCTGGGATAGAGAATGGTATCAGAAAGAGAGAGAGAGAGAGAGAGAGAGAGAGATCATGGCCGATAAACCCTCCCTAAAAAATGATAAAGAGATGAAAGGATTCATTGCGAAACTGAATGGACAACTGCGGAAAAATGTTGAACTTTTTCCATGGCAGCATGTGTTATTACGCAACAAGTAAAAAATGCGCCGCGACCAAAGTTTCTTCTGCGAATTCGAAAACAGATCTATCTTTCGGTGGTCTCGGTGTAATGCTGTATGAGACGCGGCCCATGAAACTTTAACCACGGGCCGGTGGTGGCCTATCCTATATCGCTGCCAGATGCACGATTATGGCTAACTTTAACCTTAAATAAAATAAAAGCTACTGAGGCTAGAGGGTTGCAATTTGGTATGTTTGATGATTAGAGGGCGGATGATCAACATACCGATTTGCAGCCCTCTAGCCTCAGTAGTTTTTAAGATCTGAGGGCGGACGGACAGACAAAGCCGGCACAATAGTTTTCTTTTACAGAAAACTAAAAGACAAGAGAAAACGCTTGTTCATACCACAGTACTATATTAGGAGACTGAAACCGCTCCAGCGGACTACATGAACTGTCATCTGATCTGTAAGCATTCGTTGTATAAAAGTATGGATTCAGCATTTCAAAAATAAAATGGTGAATGGAAATAATTAATTAAAATAGGATACTGTAGAATACAACATTAATTAAAGGCGCTTAAATTGAACTTATGGCGCCTGCTTGCCTGTAGCGTTCATTATTGTCTTTATATTCATATGCCTTATCTGTTTGGTTTTCCCGTCTGTTCTGGTTCTTCGATAAAACATAAAATAATCTATGGTGAGGTAGATATGACGGACAACTATATACCCTATACAAACAAGGCTCATCTAAAAAAAAAAAAAGCGAAGATATGGAGTTTGATCAGAGAGATAAGCACGATCTAACACCGGGACAGCAACCCCTTATCTCGAGAGAGTGAAAACGGACGGAATCACGGAAATGCAAGGGAATGTCAGAAAGTCAGGAATCAGGGGAAGGGGAACACAGGAAGAAATAATATAATGATCCGTAAATACTCTCAATACTAACTCTAAATAATTAGTTTCGGTTACGACCAATTGTTACGGATCCAATAAATCTATTACTAATTTTTGAGATGAGCAGGCCTTTCAATTATCAAGTGGCTACCAAGGAGATCAACGTTTTCTGACATTCATATTACATATGGTATATAGGAAAAAGACCACAGAACTCAGGTTATATAAAGATGATGTTGCCAAAAATCAGTTAACTAATTTATGATATCAATCTAAAACCTCAAGATACTCTATGACTACCTGAACGAAAACATAGAGAAGATACAGGTAAAAGCACAAACCATAATATGAAAGTAATGAGCATAGTAGACAGAAAATGCAGCTTCAAAATCTGAAAATTCTGAACTAAATAAAACGAGCGAAAGTCCTCCTAAAATTCGAAAAATAGATTTAACACACTGAGTTAAGTGATTTAATATGCAAAACATAAAACCACACAAAAATAGAGTTGAAAGAAATTAAAGTTTACCGCCATGAAACGGAACTGAAAATTGAATGAATATAACTGTTTAAAGCTTAAAGATGTTAAGAAGATAGACTTATCAAAAATGCATACCGAGTTTGTGCTAAGAGTAACTGTAATTTTGAGGTGGTGAAAAACATGCATGGAAAGCTAATTAAGTGGCATGTGATGGATACTGGAGAGGAAACAAAATAGTACAGATCAGTGAAGAAAGGATAAAAAACTATGGCGTCTGTCAACAGCGACATGTTAAGCGAAAGGATGAAAAGCTTTAATTGATTTTACAGAGGACGAAGAGTACAGCCTTGACCAGCAATTTTGCTCTTAGAGCCTCCGGGTAGACTTTGATAAAAATGTCTTAGGGACATCGGACGAATGACAGAGGTTCCTGGGAATTCCGGTTTAGAACAATGATAAAATGTTAGTACCAAACAGGGATGATCATTCGTATCCTTATTCCTACGATCTAAACAAGACTATACGAGGAAAAAGTACGAAAGTTTAAGTTGAACGAATTTTAACTTCCCACACCTATATCACAAAAAAATCTACGAAGACAGTGATTATAATGAATAAAGTTAGGATGTCCTTCCTTGAAACATACTAAAATCAAATCCAACTCCCAGCCCCCAACAAATAAAACGAAAAAAGGTTAGGTTTCCAAGAGGAGAATTTGAAATGCAAACGAACAACGGTAAAGATGGTGGGACACCACGAACAAGCCCATCGCCAATTCACTAAAAAGTATGCATTCTTAAATAAAAGAATGCTTTGAAGTTCGTTCAGCAGGAGAAAAGTCTTCTGCCATTAGGAGGGGAAAATATCTGAAGAAGAATATCACTAGACACAGGAAAGTCATCAAGCTCATCTGGAAGAATTTTTGAGGGAATAATTACCTGAAAAACTAAAGTGCAGGAAGGTGGCTTATCTGGTAAGAAAGTAATACGTAGACAGTTTAAATTAGGAAAGCTTAGATTTGGTTGTTTTTCGTGGATATTCTATCTAGTATGAGATAACTTTATACAATACAGATGTATATATACACACACACACATACACGCATGCATATATATAAATATATAAATAAATAAATAAATAAATAAATAAATATATATATATATATATATATATATATATATATATATATATATATATATATATATATATATATATATATATATATATATAATATATATATATATATATATATATATATATATATATATATATATATATATATATATATATATATATATATATATATATATATATAATAGCTGTCTACTCTAATGGGGTGGTTATTGCAGAGAAAAATATAAAACAGTGGTTACTATCATAATCATGCCCTAACTGCTGAATCATGAATAGATCACCAGAGCAAAAGCCTTCTACAACAGTCGTTTGCTTTCCATACACGTAAACACTAAACAGAAATCTCATAAGCAGTGAGTCGAACGCCGCTTGCACTTCCCGTGCCATTTACCTCAACTTTGTACATAGTTTCGTCCTTACTGTATTAAGACATTTCATTCCATTACCTCTTTTCATAAGTCTATAATCTGCTATTCTTTCTACATGACCAAGCCATATCGTAATGGTCTAATCCACCCTTTCACCTATGTTAAACCATTTTCTAACACTTCTATGTTGCCCTCACATTTCTTAGCCTTTTAATTCTTCTTACACCAAAAAGACCAACACTTCGTCTCAACAGCTTTAACCTATTTCATTGCCATCACTTCCATAAAGCATTGTTAGGTAAACTAACTATGCTCTACCTTACCTTCATAGGCAGTCTCTTTCCGATCTTGTGCATACACCCTGCTACTTTCTTGCTTCACCTATTCTGAGCCTCTTCACATATACTTACTCCCAAATATCTACAAAATGGATGACTCCAAGTTTTCCACTATTCGTAAATATTTATTGTTCAATCTCCAGTTTCTATTTAATCTCATAACTTTACTTTTCACACACTTACTCTCCCCTGTCTCCTCTTGCAAACACTCACACTCTTTTACTTCTTGCTGAAATTCTCTTGTCATCGCCTACTAGCACTGCATTATATGCAAGTATGAACCATGTCACAATCCATTTGTGACTTATTTTCTTATCTCGTATCTTTGCGCCTACTTCTGATGCCCTTTCTCTTACTTCCGACAGCATTCCATCCACAAAGACACTGATCATCCATGAGGATATAACACACTCTTGTCACTTTGAAATCCATGTATTCTAAAAACAATTCCATCAAAAAACTTCTAAATGCTACAAACCACTTATCTTCGGTGACATACTTCCTCATCCGCTATACGTAGCCTCCGTCATATTTTCTAGGTCCATATATGTCACATACAGCTAGCTTTTACACTATGAATAACAGTTGGAACTTTCCATCCATAATCAGAGTATGAAGCCCAGTGTGTGTGAGGAGAGCTGCCTTCATATGTCCCAAAGTAGTACAGTATATATGTGTTGAGTGTGTGCGTCAGTGTGTTTAAACATTTTCAAGTTGGTAATGATGAATGTTCTAAGAAAGCAACTAGCTATACTAAGTTTCAGCATTCATATACTGATCATAATCAGAACCATGGAAACTGGGTATAAGAGGATTATTTTCATTATTCTGTTACAAAATATTTGCCTACTCGGCTGAACTATAAATAAAACGAACAACGTAGAAAAAATTAACAGGATTTCTGGCGAGGGTGAAAACCAAACATGAATTTAATAGGAAAATAGCAAATCATGACTAAAAACAAGAGCAACGACAATCAACATAATAAGAAAATAAGTTTTTCTTCGTGAAAAACGCTTTATAAATGAAGGATGAAGGAGATTTGAAGGAAAGAAATACAAAGGCAATCCTGTGTCTCCAGGGTAGCCATAAAATATATCTCGAGAAACACGTTCCCCGAGATAAGCATGACAAGTATCCTAAAGAATGACGTCTTCATTTCCTATAGAGAGAATAACAACGGCACTCCATAGGTCCACAGAACAAATATATATGATGGATGAACCATCAGCTCATAGGAAATGTGTTTTTGTTGCTAATACGGGCATAAAAGATCTCTATCTTTCCAATTAGTTTTCTCTCTCCCTCACCACTCGTATACGAAAGATAAAGCATGGAAAAATATCCTGTTTCTTCTTTTTCTTTATTCCCTTAAAAGAAATTAAAGGCATGCCCTAACTCACATCAGACTGGGTGTCATGACTGGAATTACATCCTTAATACACAAACAAAAAATAGTGAACGTACAAGATTTTTTTTTACTGACAATATCTGATCCTGCAGTTTTTTTCTAACATAGCTTCAGTATTCAAATTTTTCATCTATATATATTTTTATTACCATGAGAACGCACGTTTAAGTAAATTACTTCAAATTATACCAACTTCGGATGTTTAACCCATTAACGTTTACGCTTTGTACTGTAGAACACAAACTCCAAGTGTGATGGCGAACTGTTAAAGGCTTTAAACCTGTGTCCTCTAGTTATCATAACGGGAAAAATATCTATACGTAAATCAAAATATGAAGTAAAAAAGATAGAATACACGACTTTCCTCAAAAATTGTCATCCAAAATGGACCCTTTATAAGAATTCTTATTTCGTGTTAGCAGTGCATCTTTCGTAGTTCAGAAGATAATTATACTGGTTCTTTTAATCATATCGACAGAGATACATTCCTAAGCAGAAACATTGTTTGAGTTACAAATATAAACACAAAAATACATTGGTGTAATAATTTACAAGGCATAAAATAAATTGTCACTAATCATATGAATATTTGTGTTTTCTGTTCAATATTAAGGTCTGTAATGCTACATTATGACACCCTTAGTCCGTTTCCACTTCAATGAAGGCTGTCATTTTTATAACCATGTCTCTCATCTACTGACTGTATTTCCACTCATGTCTTCATTAATTTATTGAAATTTTCACGCTTTCTATAACATGCATATTAGAACTGTCTTTTTGACGTCTTATTCTTAGTCTTTTACGTTCTTAATGTCTACAGGATTGTATTTATAATATTAAGGTTCATGATCTACGAGTTGGTTTGCTTTTCTAAATCAACTGCGATGAATATTACATAACCCCTGGCTAGTGTTTTTAAGCGAAAAGTATTGCAACACGGCAAAATTTTACAGCACTGATGCAAGTTAGTTACCCACTACTCAGGCTTGAAAAATTATTCTGCCTTTATCTAGTTCTTTACTTAAACTTAATTGCTCACACGTGGATTTTCTTCTCTTGGTATAATTCTGACTGACATGTTTTTCTCCGCGAAAAGTCAGTGTTCCATGATCAGTTTAATATTTTCTGCAAATAGAATAATCTTACTTGGAGCTCTAATAGCAACAACATATGAAGAATAACGATACAGAAAACACTTTGAAAAGGCATTCTTGGCTTTCACCGTAAGTTTCTAAATTATATGCAGGAGACACGGAGGAAAGCTACAAGTATTAATGACGAATAATTACACTGCAGAAAAACCCAATTCAGTTAAGAGCACACAAGTCAATTGCCACAATCAATGTATGAGATTCAAAACAAGGTTGAAATTATAGGGAAGTCTCTCCATTTCAAGTTAATGGAATGATAAATTATTCACTGCGCCACCGCATTATCCCATGATAATGTTCACACTTGTTTCCGATCTTCACCCTTTTCATCTCATGACATAGAGATCACAAGAAAATCCAGCGGTGACTATAAAACCCAGATGGACTGATATGAATATAGATGAATTTAAGCCCAAAAGTTATAGAAAGGATAGTCTCGTGTTACTATAAATCCTATCTTAGAAACTGACCAATGAAAAGTAGCTACATATACCCAAATACATCAGATACATTGAAAAATATTTAAATTGTTTATATAATTCAGTTGATGAAACCAACTGCAGGAAAAAGCCACCCCAACTCAGAGCAGTTCCAAAGCCCGGATAAATAAGGAGAATTGCAGTGAGGCAGGGCATCTGTTCGTTCGTAAAACATCTCCCAAAACCAATTATGAGATGAGGCATCCAAGATAGGAATAGCTATAGGAGACCCGTTAAAAACAGCGACCCCGACTAGGGATTAAGCTGAGAAGTAGTTGATAAAAAACTGACCAATAAAAAGTAGTTACATACAACCAAATACATCAGATACATTGAAAAATGTTTAAACTCTTTGTATAATTCAGCTGATGAAAACAACTGCAAGAAAAACCCACCCCAATTCAGAGCAGTTTCAAAGCCCGGATAAATAGGGAGAATTGAAGTCAGGCAGGGCATCTGTTCGTAAAACATCTCCCAAAACCAATTATGAGATGAGGCATCCAAGATAGGAATAGCTATAGGAGACCCGTTAAAAACAGCGACCCCGACTAGGGATTAAGCTGAGAAGTAGTTGATAAAAAACTGACCAATAAAAAGTAGTCACATACAACCAAATACATCAGATACATTGAAAAATGTTTAAACTCTTTGTATAATTCAGCTGATGAAAACAACTGCAAGAAAAACCCACCCCAATTCAGAGCAGTTTCAAAGCCCGGATAAATAGGGAGAATTGAAGTCGGGCAGGGCATCTGTTCGTAAAACATCTCCCAAAACCAATTATGAGGTGAGGCATCCAACATAGGAACAGCTAGAGGAGACTCATTAAAAACAGCGACCCCGTCTAGGGATTAAGCCGAGTAGTAGATAAAACAACGAAATGATAACACATATATTGAAAAACAGACTGGTTGTTTCCCTACAGAAAAACAAGATACACAAAAATTACATTTAAATTCCTGGAAACTGTTTTTCAATGACCGCAATGAACGGAAAACAGCAAACCATGGAAATAAATAATGAAATAATCGACGCCATCACAAAAACAGACTACCGTCACCTTTCACGTTACCTCACACTTAACCAGCAATAACATAAGCTAAAATTAGAAATAAAGTTCTAAAAATAAATTCATACCTCCCATTCAGTCGGTACTTCATGAATACTAACATGAGCAAAAGATTATGGTTGCTGACACGGCCAAAGGATTCGGGTCGTACCAGTCCATTACGAAAATTGTGCAGGAGCCTTAGCCTAGTCTCAAAGCAGAAAGGAAAGCAGTGCCGCTTCAAATTCAGGAAACTCTCAAAATTCTGTCTTTTTATTCCTACTTCCTCATTTTTTGCAACTTCTGGTCTGTATTTTTTCTGCTGGAGGTAAATTAGAGTAGAGTGTTTTTATAATAAATGGAAATTTACGTAAAATGAAACCGTCGATATGCGGGAGAAGAAACATTTCGTAGAAATTAAAATTATTTTTCCTCTAGTTGATGTTTTGAATTATATTTATCGAAAATAATTAGCGTTCTTATATTTTAGGATAACCACAGGAAAGAAGTCATTACTATATTACTTTGTACATAGATTGCAAAAGATTAAAACATTAATTCTATACTATTCTGTATATCGTGAAATTTGAGGGGTCTAGCTTTTCAGCAAAGGTTAAAATAAATTGCTGGGTAGATCAAAAGCAAATAAACAATATAGCGTTTAAGTATTTCACAGAATATAAAAAAAAAAGATGGCTTCAGTACTCTAGTCTCTATCGAATTATTCCACAGCACAAGGTATGGTGACACTCAAAATCAGTAACTGCCCCTTTGTTCAGCTTTTCTGTTATTTATATTTCATTTATTAGTAGCAAATTCTTCTATGAAAATGCGTCTAACCTATTCTCTCTCTCTCTCTCTCTCTCTCTCTCTCTCTCTCTCTCTCTCTCTCTCTCTCTCCTTTTTACTGCGTGGAAAATATAGAACGGCCATTTAAAAAAAGTCAGACGTCTAACTTGTTGCCTTCTGGGAAGGGATTGATAGCCAGC
This sequence comes from Macrobrachium rosenbergii, assembly GCF_040412425.1. NCBI lineage: Eukaryota > Metazoa > Arthropoda > Malacostraca > Decapoda > Palaemonidae > Macrobrachium > Macrobrachium rosenbergii. The sequence goes on along the minus strand of NC_089752.1, from coordinate 21,505,214 downwards.
TCTTGGTTGGTGAAGCCTCACAAACCATATATTCTGTTTGTTTACACTTCCTCGGCAGCCCAGTCATCCAAAGACCAGTGGCAGTCGAGTGAATCCCTTCAGCCAAGATACAAGAGACGAATAAAACATAGTTTTGAATGGAAATATTAGATATCTACTTTACAATATGTAAAATAGCAGTGTCAGACATTTACAGCATGTAACCAGAAAAACCTTGCCAAGTATGACCTTAAACCTTTTCTTTGTTTCAAAATCGATGTAACGTCCTAATTCGGATCATAGAAAAAACAAATGAATGCAACATTAAGCATACCAAAAATAATGGTTAATATTATTCAAGGTCTTCTAATTGTTACTTTTCTTAAGTTCAAAAACAATATGTTGTGAAAGTGGAGAAACTGTTTTTAAGAACAGGGAAAAACTGGTTAACCACAACTTTTCTGCAGCCTTTATACAGTTTCCCTGAATGTGAGGAATTATTGCCCGAGTGCTTAGTCTTAAGAACATAGAAACTCTTATAATATAAAAATTATTATAAAGAGACTGACTTCAAGATATATTTTTTTAAAACAGATCCCTTTGTTTTCGTTTTAATACAGCGATATATACTTGATAAGTTAAATGAGAAATTTTTTTGTATTTACCGAACGAAGACCGTGGAATTGTAACGTTACTTTACGATTCATAAGTAATAATATAATATTGTTTATCAGTCCGATCATATTACGAGACAGAAGAGGAGGAAGAAGAGTGATAAAAAGGAAGAGGGAATATGTTAACGACATTAATGATCATGAATATGGCAAGAGGAGGATGTGGCGAAGTCAGTCAGAAGCAGACAACAAAGATAAATTTCAGATACTGTCCCTTACAACCTTTTGTAGACCATATTCTAGAAACACAATAAAGACCTCGAAGATCATACAAAACGTTTTCATATCAAAAGTTTTCGATAACAACAACGGTTACGAGCCACGCAAACATTTTCGCCAGTAATAACACCAAGCTTTTCAAGTATTGGCTCTCAGTTTACTGTCATAACAGCATGAAATACACCTCGGAAAGGATTTCCAATATTCTTTCAACCACCTCATTCAGCGACACCAACCGGAACTTTTCAGAAATGGTGCCACTTTTTTTTAATTACTTTTTCCATCTGAACTTTTCATTGAAAAGCTACAGTATCGCATGAATGGGGTTAGAAAAATTAAAAAGTTCAATAAAAGTTACACGTAGACCTCAAACAAAGTTATTTCATTACCGCCAAAAAAAGTCGCATTTTTCTGCAAAAGTTTTGAATAAACCTAGATGCAGTTAAAGTTGCAATTCTCATACTCGACACACTGACAATGTTTTCACAATTTCATAAGCTATTTCGCCTAATATAATTACCCAAAATAAACCTGCTGCCGTCTGCAAAATGCCTCAGAGCGCTCCGGAATTTCATTATAATGTGGGTGAGCCTTGGACTATTGTTGAATTAACAAATTACGCTCGTCACATTTATCTTCTACACAAACACATTCTCTCTCTCTCTCTCTCTCTCTCTCTCTCTCTCTCTCTCTCTCTCTCTCTCTCTCTCTCTCTCTCTCTCTCTCTCATAAGCACACAGATGCACGTTCACATAAAAAACTATTTTTATCATCTGTAGATCCCTGGAATTTAACCAAAGATCATGATTTACTAATATTTTGACGTAGACCACAATAAAACTTTACAAGACAACTGGCTATACATGCATTTTCATGTCAAAATATTCGTGATACAAATAGTTATATAGTAGGTTCTAAGCCAGTCGACTTTTTGAGACCATAATTCTTTAGAAGTATTCGTTTTCAGTTTACTTAAAAAAATATGAACTAAAAACTCAAAATTCTTTTTAACATCTTATGTGGAAGCAGCATCCTGGATTTTTCCATGATGCTTCTAATAAGTTTGTTTTCTAATTTTTTTTTATTCTAACTTATAAAAAAAATATTGCCGGCAAAATGGAGCTAAGAAAATGAAAAATTACACAAAACTTACTTATATGCCCAAAAGTTATTTGATTATTTTACAAAATAGGGGAAAAAAATTAGCGCAGTGAAGACAGAAATTTTGGGAAAGCATCTATTTACTTTGCTGTCGTCCTACTGCCAATTTCCATATGCTGGGAATGTTTTTCTACTTTGGCAAGCTAGTTTGAATAACGTAATTATCTAAAAAAAAATGCTAGTGCGAAAACACTGAGTGCACGAATTTATTTCATTTGAATCTGAATATTTTTGCTTAAGGTGGTGTGTAAACTGAAATATGCAACCACAGCCATTAGAGCAGTATGATATCATTTACTTATATGTCAAAGATGTTTAACAACTTGCGTTTCCGGTTCATAAACTTTTCACTTTGTTAATATCAAGGAATCTTTTTCAGAAATTTTCTGCGTTCATTTCACATTATATACATAAAACTGTACGGAAGGAAGAAGCGGTAACCTACAAACATCACACACACAAAAAGGAATGGATGATTACTTAGCTTCATAAAAGACTAGACGTATACTACAAAAATAACTGAAATGATAAAACTTGTGAAAGTAATTACTAAGTGCGTTATATAATTTTTTACCTTGCTTATTTATCCAAGTCTGCTTCGAAGAATATACATCCGTGTCACAGTCAACACAGTCTGATAGCCCCAAGACGGTTTTATTTAAAATTAACAGAATGGAATGACGTGCATGTCTGATAAACTCTTACATAACATTATATATATATATATATATATATATATATATATATATATATATATATATATATATATATATATATATATATATATATACATATACACATGCTGTATATATGTATATATATATATATATATATATATATATATATATATATATATATATATATATATAAGATAACAATGGTAATCTTCTTAGATACGAAGATATATTATACAGTTGTTTTCCTTAATAAACGCTCAAGAAGAGGTCCATTGGAGGACGAAACTGTTGGGCATAATCTAACCATGTACATATTTCATTTTCCTGTGTGGAATACAATTGAATACACATATACACACACACACGCATATATATTTATATATATATACATATATATATATATATATATATATATATATATATATATATATATATATATATATATATATATATATATATATATATATATATATATATATATATATATATATATATATACACACACACACACACAATTTTATACATATATATATATATATATATATATATATATATATATATATATATATATATATATATATATATATATATATATATATATGTATATATCCCTAATATAATTAACCCCTCATGAGAAATAAAACTAGGCTTGTAACCGACAATGTACCGTAGTACTTTTAACTCCTGCTATATAAAGCGAAGGATATTTGTCGGAGGTCTGTAAAATCCAGATTAAATCCTTAATTTTCCTCTAATCCTAATGAACAGAAAGTGAACAATGCAATCTAACAGCGAGGAAACAAACAATATAACGTAAGTGGGACAGCAGAATATTATCCTAAGGCAACAAGAACCCCATAAGACCATTACCTTTAATTTGAGCTTGACTGAAGGCTAGTCATTTTTTACCATATTCAAGACAACTTCACCTGTGTTTCTCAAACAGCCCAACCAGGAAGCAGTTCCCTCAACAGGTTCAGTGTGAGTCAAACAGGGTTATGTTTTTCATCGTCTCAGTTTCGGAGTACCTACCTGTTAAAAAAAAAAAAGAAAATTAATACACAAATATTTCGTTTAGCTACTGAGAAGATATAGCGGGCACTAAAAATCACAAGTATGGTTAAAAAAGATATTAATCACCAAAATTGCATTAAATGTAGTTTAGCTGTAAACAGAAGCATACGAGTAAGAACTTTTATGGTGGCTACCTAATTTTCTTTCTTCCTGTCCTTGCATAAAATCAGAAACACGTCTGAATGGATGTATAATAAAGGTAGGCATGTTTCTGTTTTCGAAAGGAATTATTTTTAAAAAGTTAAAAACAATACAAAAATATGGCTAGAAATGTTCAGCTCAAATCATAAGCTTATTCCTGTGTTTGGTACGCACTTTCATTACATGCGGTCAACTCATAATCGCTAATCTCTCTCTCTCTCTCTCTCTCTCTCTCTCTCTCTCTCTCTCTCTCTCTCTCTCTCTCTCCTATGCCTGATACGACCTACAACAGCTAACACACACAAATAGTACATAACTCATTTCTTGGGTCAACAGAGACATGCTGTATTTTAGGTAAATAAGCCCATACTCTTTCTTCCCTCGTTTGGCTACAAGCTCTACCACATTTGTTCCGTTAGAGAGCTTCCCATTGAATACAATTACGCCATAAATTCTTTCACTCATAATAATAAGAACAGTATTTTATCTGTTCCAGTTATTGCATTTTTTATTGTTTTTAGAAATTTTTGTTGCAATGACATCTTCATTGTTTACAGAAATCACAATAGCATTGTGCAAGATACTGATTAACTTAGAAGAATATCATTAAAGAATCAATTCGTTTTTGAAAAAAAAAACTAGTAGAATTAACAGTTTTTTGTCTACTTATGGCAATTTGGTATAGCTGACGAGAAGAGAATATCTCAAAAACACTTCGTGACCTAATTCTCTTTAAGCTTGATCATTAGAATTCATCATCTACATAGTTTAGCATTGATCATACGGACGAACAAGTTAGAAACTTAAAGTACAGAGTTTGAAAGTACACAAATGACGCCAATGCCCACATTCAAGAAATTCCATTATAAATTTGGGAGATACAGAAATGATACCCACACGCACATAAGGGAAATTCAGTTGCAAATTTGAAAGGTAAAGAAATGGCAGAGCCGTGCCGTTCCCTGCTCTTTTCTTTTACCTTCCGAAGCGTCCCTTTCATAGCCTGGCAATTCTAGTAAAGCTCACGGTTATTAAGCAAATGGGAAAATAGCATTTTAAATCCCATTCTAGCTGCTGCTGCTACTGTTATATTTACATAACAACGACATAACGACAATGGATAGTTACGGGTTCACAAAAGAAACTTTCCTTTTGTTTAGACCCCTTAAATATTTGTGCCGGCATTTCCTGAGGTACAATTCTATTACCGAATCGGTAACATATACAAACAGAAAGTAAACAAAAATCTTTAATTCCATTAGCGAGTCTGTTTTCACTACATCCCGGGCCTGTTGGAAATGCAATTTTGAGGCGAATGGTGCAAGTGCAAAAGATGCCTAAATGAAATTCAAGTGTTAAATGTTGCACCAAATATGTAAATTTCACCGAGAGAACGCAACGAACAGCACCTACATATTTTCTCAAACTAAGATTCCAAATGGCGTTGCCATAACACTAGACAAGAAAGCTACGATATGGCTGCTGCTACATGAAACCGAATTTGCCAACCAATGGTAAAAACCTTCAGCAATATATAAGAATGAAATGCAATTGAACGTAGGATCTCTCAAAAGGCGATTAATCGAAGCACCAGAAGAAAGAGAGGATAATTCATGTTAATACTACAGAATCTTTAACTACTAATTATTTACCTAACACATTTCTGATATTAGCAGAGTACTGAGACAATGTAAAGTACAGAACTAAGAATGAATATTTCCAGCTTTGACAAATATCCACCTGTTTCATATCAATACGGAATCATTAACTGCTCATTCCCTTAATAAATTTTAGGCATTCAGCAAATCCTCAGATAAGACTTCGTACTTACTGGGCCCATGAAATACCTATAAATCCTTTCTGCAAAAAGGAAAAAAATGACTATATCTTCAATTTATCAAAAGTTGTTTATGAAATCTGTAGGAAAAGTGGGCTTAAAAAAGTTGTCACTATGTGGCAGTGACTCAATTTCCGGGTTTAATAAAAATGTATTCAAGACTGAAAAACTTCTTGTGAATTATTAATGCAGCAAGGTTTTAAGCACTGAAAATATAACCGATACTGAATTCCAGAAGAAAAAAAAAAGTGCACAATAATGGCTTTCTTCAAACCGTGAAAAACAAAATACAAAAATTTTCAGAAACATTAAATAAACTAAAGAAAATTTTTTACTTCGTATCGAACAATCTATGTATAATTCCTTCGGATGTTTACCATAAAGTGTTATTTCTTGTCAAAAACAGTATAGAAAATTAAAGACTCAAGTCGTAAAATGATACACTGTCTAAGCTTAACTTGTACAAATGCAATTGTGTTCTGCATCAATTATATTATTGTAAAAGAAATACAAAAGTGAACCAAGAACAGTAAAAATAGTTCACTGACCAATGCTCTAGACAATTCTCTGGAATGATGAACTCAACAAAATAAGATTCAGTTTAGCAAAGGCAAGATCATCATTCAGGTAAATATCAAAGCACAAAACACACACAAGTATATATATATATATATATATATATATATATATATATATATATATATATATATATATGTAATGTGTGTGTGTGTATACACACACACATATATATATTATATATTATATATACAGAAGGATCATTATAATATACTCTGATTATCAAGACAAAATGTATTTGTAAAATATATATATGAAGCTTAGAGCTTTCGTCCATCCTTCTGTGGACTCGATCACTAAACTTATAACGTCCACAGAAGGATGGACGAAAGCTAAGTAAATTTTGTATATATTTTTAGAAACACATTTCCTCATGATAATCAAAGTATATTACCGTGGATCATTCTGTACATAATCACAACCACGGTACGGTGTTTTACATTTCACACACACACACACACACACACATATATATATATATACATATATATATATATATATATATATATATATATATATATATATATATATATATATATATATATATATATATGTGTGTGTGTGTGTGTGTGTGTTTTGTGTTGTGTGTAGGTGTCTATACAGTATACTGTATATACTTCTCCATAGTAAATTCACACGTCGAAATGGCCCTAATGCCCTGCAGAAAGTTTCCACCAAATATTTTGCGATGTTTATAGACGCAGGCTTTGAATCAAAAACTGCATATTCCATTTATGCAAACAGGCAACCAATAAAAAGTAAAAATATATTTTTAGCATATGAATATTCACTCATATGTGCGTTATGGCTCAAAAATAATTTTAATATAACATGATACTCACTAAGTGAGTCAAAGAGTTTGCAATTGTAGAAAAAAACTGCACATCAAAGCACAGCCCCGTTATCCTGTTCTTTTATTCTAAAAATATTTATTGCGCGTTCTGTATAAAGCGTCAGGGCTTTGTGCTGATGGAAAAAGTGCCATTTCATAATTTTTAGCAAATATATTAATACACCAGACCTAGTTAATGTGTGAACACTAATTGGTAATGATAACTTGAAACCAACCATCAAATAATCCAAGGACTGAAATTAATGTCAAGCTGTAAGATAATACTTATCCTGAAAGATAACAGTTCAGAAGGCGTTGTTTCTTTTCTTTTCGTCTTCAATATTTGAGTAAATGTTTATGAACTAATGTATATATATATATATATATATATATATATATATATATATATATATATATATATATATATATATATATATATATATATTACATAAATACATATATACATGTGTATATATTATATATATATTTATATATATATATATATATATATATATATATATATATATATATTATATATATATATATATATATATATATATATATATATAAAATTTCTTGTTGCGCAGAACTGCAAATGCAGCTTTTTCAACCCAGGTTGACTGAGCTACAGCCATCAGTCGTAATACTTCGAAAGTATAACGAGCTTTACTCGTGGGAAAAGCATGCTTCCCTTTATGTTTATTTTATTCTGCATTATTAACACTGCGAGGGGGACCTTGCTCTGCTAAAATAATCTATTTTGCTATTCTCTCCTGTCCAGTTTTCCCAGTTTTTGGCCACACATTCAGAAAATAATGTGCTTGGGAAACTCCACTGCCATTTGCTATTACTGCTGAGATATACATCAAAATATTGTGTAGTATACCGGAAGCTGTATTTGTTTTTTTATTATCTAAAATTAAGTTAATCATGCATCAATCAAGCAAATTCTAAACAGGAAATCTGGTGTGGGTTTAAAATTTCAAACGAAAGATATTTGCATTTAATGGATGGTAGGATTACAGCTGACAGAACATAATGATAAAGAAAACATGAGGATGAAATCACGAGTTGTCGTTGTAAATTAAAATAACAATTGTAATCCTTTTTCGTTATGAAAATCTGTATGCTAACATCAACCTTTTTAAAAGTCCGGAAAAATATTTTCCAACTTTTCTCAGCTTACCAGAGCAATCGGAGTTGTTCTCCGTAAATTATCGTACTGGAAAATGTTTGTATAATGATATGCTCATAACCATTAATAGGTTATTCGATTTATGGTAAACTGAAAGTTCAATCTATTATTATGTGCATGTATGTTGATTATAGGAAAGGGTTATGAAGTGGAGTAGAAACATTTGAATCTCAACCAATTAAAATATTATACATTCGTATTCATTTGCATTTGAACTGTACGAGAATGTATCATAACTGTCACTATTTTTACACCATTTAACACCACTGTTAACTTTGCTTACTGTCACTATTTTTACTCAATTTAACGCCACGGTTAACTTTACTTCAAGTCAATTGCCATAACCAACTTTACTATCTGCATCTAACCCTTAAAATTACACACGTCCTTGGCAACTTTATTGTTATATCAGTCAATCAATCCCTTGGATGAGTACATTGTTGTATGCTTCGATTCAAATCATTTTAACCATATACATAATACTCGCTGTGACCTGTTGTTACGGGATAAAAACAGCTCTGTACTTTTTAAACCCACTACAGAAACCATAATTTTATGTCTCAGGTAATGGCACTGCTCTTTAAATATTTTATTAACTTAGGCAAATGGCACTGCTTTTTCAACAAATAAGTGGGAAAGTGTTCAGGAATACATAACTTTCGTGAAAATAATTCTGTAAATAAAAGAGAGAGGAGTGATAATACCAATCACGTGTGGGGATTCATGCTCAGTTCTTACAAATTTTTTTTTTATTATTATAAAATGATTGATAACGAGTGTTTATCAAAATATGGATATTACATCCTTAACAGCAAAATACAGTTAACGATTAACAACTGTGCAACACTGAAAGATTCAGTTGTATTTCAAATGCTCTAATAATGTTTTCATCATGAAAATAACAACGACATAATTTTGGAAACGAAGGAAATACGCTCAGATTGATCGTTAAAATCTATGAACTGATATTATTTGTCGTGCTGTCTAGATGGATCACTTCAGGGCAAAGCTTCTGCACTGGCCTGTTTATCAAAAATAAGTCAATTCCCTTGAATACATTTTTTGTTAATTAGTTGAGGGAAATTTGACGAACGGACAGATCCTGAAATTGTAAAAATTAATATCTTTTAAAAAACAATAATATAATCAGAGAAAAGAGTAACTACCGGATCGAACTATACTTCAAACTGGTAATACACGAAACATAAAAGCAAATTCTTGCTAACGAAAGCTTTCATGAAATCATGATTACTTTGAAAAAAAAATGGTATGCAGTAAAAGCAGATATGAATATCAATGAAAGCATTAAATTCGAGTTTGAGTTACAATCACATTCAAAAATCGATTTGGAAATAGCCCCAGTATGATTAATAAGCACATGAAAAGGAATTACGTATGGTAATTCCGCCTGAGTTGTTCCAAAAAGAGTTTAGTGTAAACAAGAATGGCTGTTACAATAATTTTCATTATGCAGATTTCATACAAAATAATACTATGATATCATCACTACATAAATTGTATCAGGTTATGTTAATAACTATGACACAAATACTGATAACTATATTTGGTGACCAATTCAAATTCATTAATCGCAAAACAAATGGGGTGCTGAACTGCGCAAGTAATTACTTGTTTTAGTTAACTATTTAAAACAAATATTGTGGAAATGATGGAGGAAATGAACAAATGCATTTCAGATGAGGCATAATTAAATGCAAATATTCTCATAAGGTAATGTGAAACAGAAGTTCTTTTAAACCAATATCAATGTGTCATTATCTGGAACTGTAATTTCATGTTGTTTCTCGACATAAAAACAATATGGCTTTAGAGATCACACAAATTTTTTTTTTTGATATATCATAACTATAAATATACATACATATATATATGTATATATATACATGTATATATATATATATATATATATATATATATATATATATATATATATATATATATATATATATATATATATATATATATATATATATATATATATATATATATATATATAACACACACACACACACACACACATTAGTTATATATATATATATAATATATATATATATATATATATATATATATATATATATATATATATATATATATATATATATATATATATATATATATATATATATATATATATATATATATATATATATATATATATATATATATTATTGGTCAATAAAGTTCCCCGGCAGAGGCCTGATGGAAAGTGAAACTATTGGGACAAATTAAGAAACGAATTTCCTTTTTTTCCCTGTCTGGTTTTCCTTTTTTTTCATTGCGGGGAGTACATCGAGATATTCTATCTTTCGTGACTGTCGATGATATTCTATCTTCGTGACTGAGAAAAAATACAACTGAATATATATGTATATACATACATATATATATATATATATATATATATATATATATATATATATATATATATATATATATATATATATATATATATATATATATATATATATATATATATATATAAATATATATATTTATTTACATACATATATATACAGTATATAATATATATATACATATATATATATATATATATATATATATATATATATATATATATATATATATATATACAGTATATATATTTATTTACATACATACATATATATATATATATATATATATATATATATATATATATATATATATATATATATATATATATATATATATATATGAAAACAAGAAACCCATAAAACACTATTTAAAGCGTTGAAACCATATATTTGGGCACTTGTTTCTGCCCCTGTTCACCTGGTAGAATATGGACAGGTGGAAAGTTGCAATGGTATATATACAAAAAACATGCTTAGGTGTGGCCTTAGGCCTCCGATGTTAAGGAGGTGGCGTTTTCTTAAGAAGGAGGAGATTGACCAAGAATTCTAGTGGTTTTTAGCCTCATTAGCTCCGTTTGGCGATGATCTGGTGGTCGCGTTTTCTGGGTCATCTTCTTCAAGAGGAGTCTGAGGATTGGTGTCAATGGCGTCCGATTTCAATGTCCTCCTGACAGGTTCATATTGTTGGATTTGATTGATGATAGCAGATTCAGCATCTTTCTTTTGTACGGACAGCTCTCTTGAAACCAACTCCGCCCCACTCCAGTTAATGACATGCCCTGTATTTCTAATATGTAGAAAAATTCCCCTGAACTCTCAAAGCGTAACGCATACTGATCTTTTTGTGCTCTGTTATTCTTTGCGAGAGCGATCTACCTGTCTCGCCTACATAGATGTCATGGCAATTACTACACGGTATCTTGTAAAACTCCAGCTTCTTCCTTTTTGTTATTTAAGTATCGTTTGAGCTTAACTCCCGATGGATTTTAGGATAATGGAAATGCGCGATTATTAGAACTGAGAGTTGCTCGGTGGCCTTTTTGGATGTTTCATCGTATGGGAAGCTTTATTTTTGTTGTTGAAATCTATTTGTCTGTTGTGAGTGGGACTCTGTAGTGTTTTTCCATTCTTTGTTAACAGCCCTCTCGATAATGTGTGGTGGATAGAGCAGTTTGTTAGGTGTTATGATCGTGTTAAATTCTTGATCCAGGTACTCATTTGAACATATCCTAAGTCCTCTGAGGAATAGAGTTTGCACCCTACCATGATTTTTCTGAATATTGGTAGCTTAAGAAATGAATGGGGAGACAGAAGGTGGGTTTTTTATGCGCTGTAATGATGCATACCTGTTCTTTTTCTTATAATCAGTACATCTAGGAACAAGCAGTTTTCGTCCTTTTCCCATTCTGTTTTATTTATGCTATCGGAACTAAGGTAGCCTATTAAAAATTCATTAAGTCCCAGCTATTGTCCCAGAAAGTAAAAAAGATGTCATCTACGTATTGCAGATCATATTATGGGGTTTGATAGACGACAACCCCATAATATGATCTGGCTTAGATACGTAGATGATATCTTACTTTCTGGGACAATAGGGGGGACTTTAATGAATTTTTAATAGGCTAAATTGCCAGTTCGGACCATAAAATTTAAAACAGAAATGAAAAGGACGGAAAACTGCCGTTCCTAGATGTACTGATCATAAGAAAACAGAACAGGTATGCATTTACAGTATATAGAAAACCCACCTTCGCAAGTTCCTACATTCATTTCTGGCTACTACGACGCCTGCAAAAAAATCATGGTAGGTGCAACCTATTCTCAGAGGACTTAGGATATGTCTTCAAATGAGTAGCCTGGATCAAGAATTTAACACAATCCGCCAACACCAATTTTAATCCTATTTATCCAACTACACATTATTTGAGAGGGCTATTAATAAAGCGAATAAAATATACTCACAGAGGTCCTTAAATTACAACAGACAAATAGATTTAAATAACAAAATAAAGCTCACATGATGAAAAACATCCAAAAGGCCACCTAGCAACTCAGTTCTAATAATCCTTTCTTTTCATTTTCCATTATCCCAAATCCATCGGGAGTTCGCCGTTAAACGATACTTAAATAAATAAAAAGGAAGAAGCCGGAGTTTACAAGATACGGTAGTAAATTGTCATGACATCTATGTAGGCGAGACAGGTAGATCGCTTCTCGCAAAGAATAACAGAGCACAAAAGATCAGTACGTTACGCTTCGAGAGTTCGAATTTTTCCTACATATTAGAAATACAGGGCATGTCATTAACTGAGGGGGCGGAGTTGGTTTTTCAAGAGTAGCTGTCCATACAAAAGAAAAGATGCTGAATCTGCTATCATCAATCAAACCAACAATATGAACCGTCAGGAGGACATTGAAATCGGACGCCATTGACACCTTTAATCCTCAGACCTCTTGAAGAAGATGACCCAAGAAACGCGACCGCTTGTGATCCATCGCCAAACGGGAGCTAATGAGGCCAAAACCACTAGGGGAATTTGTCAATCTCCTCCTTCTAAGAAACGCCACCTCCTTAACATCGGAGGCCTAAGGCGCACACCTTCATGTTTTTTGTATATATACCATTGTAATCTTTCCACCTGTTCATATTCTTATAGTGAACAGGGGCACAGAAACAAGTGCCTGAAATATATGGTTTTCAACGTTTAAATAGTGTTTGGGCCTTCTTTATTTTCATATTACACTGTAGTATTACAGGAAAAGACATTCATATATATATATATATATATATATATATATATATATATATATATATATATATATATATATATATATATATGGATATATATATATATACATATATATATATATATATATATATATATATATATATATATATATATATATATATATATATATATATATATATAGATATATAGATATATATATATATATATATATATATATATATATATGTATGTATATATATATATATATATATATATATATATATATATATATATATATATATATATATATATATATATATATATATATATATATATATATACATATATATATATATATATATATATATATATATATATATATATATATATATATATATACACATATATATATATATATATATATATATATATATATATATATATGTATATATATATATATATATATATATATATATATATATATATATATGTATGCATGTTTATATTTATGGTATTATCAAAACAAATTTTTGTGTGATCTCTAAACCATATTGTTTTATGTAGAGAACAACATGAAATTACAGTTCCAGATAATGACACATTGATATTGGTTTAAAAAGAACTTCGTTTCACATTACCTTATGAGAAATATTTGCATTTAATTATGCCTCATCTGAAATGCATTTGTTAATTCCTTCATCATTTCCACAATATTTGTTTTAAATAGTTCTTCAAACAAGTAATTACTTTGCAGTTCAGCACATTTGTTTTGCGATTAATGAATTTGAATTTAATATATATATATATATATATATATATATATATATATATATATATATATATATATATATATATATATATATATATATATATATATATATGTAGAGAGAGAGAGAGAGAGAGAGAAGAGAAACCTATATATATATATATATATATATATATATATATATATATATATATATATATATATATATATATATATATATATATATATATATATATATATATATATATGTATATAATATATATATATATATATATATATATATATATATATATATATATATATATATATATATATATATATATATATATATATATATATATATATATATATTCCACCTTCAACGGGTTAATAGGAGAACAGTTTACAGATATATGTTTTAGAAACGGATTACAACTTTTCTATCGAATAAGTTACAATATTTCATTAGGAAGTTATTTTGCAAAAATAAATTATGCAATATAAATTCCACTAGAAATTTATTTTGCATAATTCCACGCTACAATTAACGGCAATAATAAGGCATGTGTTGATGAGTTATTTATTAAATACAAACACGCAAAACGCAAAAAAATCAAATGTTGAGTGATTTTATGGCGATGAGAAAAACACATAGAAACACTGCTTCTTCAGCGGAAGAGATGAGAGAGAAGACCAAATGTTTTCAAAGAAGTCCATCAGCATATTAACTCATATATTGTTTTTAGGTCAATAAACATCCATTTGCAAGCACGTAATTTTGTTGTGAAAATTTACCTTCCCTGAGTTTGAAACGACAATCTACTATCTAAGTCACGGAATCCTTCCTTTTATATTTTGTTCTAACATAAGTGTGGAACTGGGAAGCCACTCCTGCTTACCAACTCACTCTTCAGGTATCATTCATATTATATGTACTAGATATTTCAATACTAGTAATCTAATGACCATTTAGCTGATAAATACACTGCAATATTGCTACCAACGAAATGAATGGAAATTATTAAAAAGGAGGGCCAAATTCCTACACAAACCAGACAATTCTGAACCAAAATATCCAATACCAAATTCATAGCGAACGTTTATTTGGAAGAAGAATAAGAATCTTTAGCCACTGTAAGTTCCCATTTATGCTCCATGGAGGAGAAAGCGTTGAAATCTAGGGTGCCAGCCATACTTGAAAATGCTTCAACTTGGAAGATTTCAGCGGTATTGTGTTTCTCTTGCATGCCAAAGCATCACGATTCAGCAACTGGATCGAGAGGTAACCTAAAATAGATGCTATCTCATCGTCTAATATCGAAAATTAATAGCCAATGTTCTATTCACACTTGCGACGACATTACTGAAGAAAGTGCGAGTAACTTTGCCAGCCTTCCCCGCACTGAATTGTTAGGAAGGGTGGTTGAAAATTAACACAGATGAGGAATACTGATAAACTCGGGAATGCAGAAACAGATTCTCCGTGGAGGGATAAGATGATCACCAAAACCAGGAGACTGGCGATTATAACTATAGTGACTTGAGAAATATGGTAGAGTTGGATAATAACATGTGTTGCGAAGTCACTGGTGATTTATGTACCCCTTGGGTACAGAAGGGCATTATATTTTGTAAAATATAATGTTCAGTTGCACTGAACTGTATATGCACTTTATATTTTGTATATGTTTTATTTAAAGACAAATTATGCGCTATGCAAATCATTATCGAATTAACTACCAAGGAAAGGGCAAAGAGGCGCAGCATAAGTGTTAGAAATGTTTCAGTGTACTGCAAATGATAAGTTAACAACTCGTAATTTGATGCTTACATTCTCATTAGTGGCAACATGCACTCCAATAAAGTATACTCCAATAACGTAAAATGTAATATGATGCTCCGATTATTCATAAATTTGGCTTCTCGAAGTGTTAGAAAGAAAACTTACCACCGGCTCGAATTCCCAAGCCCATAATGCATATACCGCATAAAAATGAGAGAGAGAGAGAGAGAGAGAGAGAGAGAGAGAGTAAATAATAAATTTAAAAAAATGTAATGATAAAGGAATTATACAGGGAAAAACTCAGAATCAAAACTTTAAACGGGCTTTGGTTGCCATAAACACCCTGCGTAGTTAGATCTCGCCGAAACATACAACGCAATATGCTTTAAGCAAATTCAGCACGCCCTGAAATAACGAACTACTCCTGCTCAGGGGAGTTTACTTCAAACATTCATCTGCCTTAATGCACAAGTCTTGCATTGCGAAACGCTCCAGAGAGTAAATAGCAGCTTTCAATTGGCACGTTTCTGTCCTGTGGATGACTTTACAACATGGGGACCAGCACTCTGGAGTCACGCTATTTCCAACAATATCTTTGCAGCATGAACGACAAAAGAAAAGTCTAAATTGGCCGTGACTCCCCCAAAGGGAACAGCTTTCATGTTTGTAGATTCATCGCAAAATTATTCGACGGTGAAACTGCATATTTATCCTCTGCAAAGCCAATAGCAAGGAGTCTGCAATAAAATGATGCAATCTGCAGCAACTCAGCTATATATAGGAATTAAATTAAGGTTAACGAATATATTTTTGAAGGATTTTCTCATGGCTTTTTAAAGCAATTAGGAAAACCGGAGAATCAAAAGCAAGTAACTGTATGGTATAAACAGTAATAATAATAATCAAAACGCGAAAATAATCAGATTATGCATGAATTAACTAATATCCTTCGTTCGTCTATTGTGAAATGTACGCAGTAAAATATACAAACAATTATTATTATAACTGGGGCAATTACTCAGACAATTATAAACATATTTCATACACACATAATTCATTTTAATGACTGTTGAGCATTGGCCCTACTCACTCCCATATCGTAAAAACAAATTATGTATGTATGTGTGTATGTATGTATGTAATGTATGTATGTATGTGTCAAGAATATAAAAAGACCGGTAATACTTAAAAGTGAACAAAGAATAAACGAAAGTGAAAAAAAGAAAGTGGATACAAAACACTGAATTTCATTTCAATTTACTCATCCTGGAAAAAAAAATCTCCTCGATATAACTAAAGGATAATCACACCACAGGTTACTTGGCTTCCGTTTTTTTTAGTTTTCTGTAAAAGAAAATTATTGTGCCTGCTTTGTCTGTCCGTCCGCACTTTTTCTGTCCGCCCTCATATCTTAAAAACTACTGGGGCTAGAGGGCTGCAAATTGGTATACTGATCATCCACCCTCCAATCATCAAATTGCAGCCCTCAAGCCTCAGTGGTTTTTATTTTATTTAAGGTTAAAGTTAGCCATAATTGCGCTTCTGGCAACGATATACGATAGGCTACCACCGGGCAGTGGTTAAAGGTTCATGGGCCGCGGCTCACCAAAAGATAGATATATTTTCGGTGGCCTTGATTATACACTATAACGGCTGTACAGAAAACACGTTTCTTCGGCGCTGCAGCGCATAATAACCATCCAAAATGGCCCCAGTCTTTCAAGATATTTATTTTTTATTATGTATTCCTATGTAAACTAAGTCTTTACTCGACTTCTTTTTGGATTCCGTTCTCCATCAAATTATCAGAATTTTTTTGCAAATTGTTCAGTCATATGTGCTTCATCATTTGACGTTTTAGTTCTGATTTTTAAGATAATTACTGTGTTCTTTTTGTAGAGTATCTCATGTATTAGTGTGTTTTCGTTCTTTGGTAATTTTTTCTTGTTAAGCCACAGCTACTTTAATGTTTAGATCATTACCAAAGAGAACCTTAAAAATTTCATGGAAATATAAAATTAACCCTGTCTAATAATTTTAAGAAAATCAAGCATAATTTTTTCTGTTAATTTACTGCTCAGTTCCGCAGTCAACCTAACGAAGCAAATCAATCCTATCAAATAATCTAAAATGTAAAAAAAAAAAAGCATACTTTTTAGGATAACATGCATATTTATGTTGGAATAGAATGGAATATACAATTTAGACCGAAAGACCAACCGCTGAGACCTATGAGGTCATTTAGAGCTGAAAGGGAAATTGAGATTAGGAAGTTTTTAAAGTGTAACAGGAGGAAAACCTCACAGTTGCACTGTGATACAACTATTCGGAGACAGTGGAAAGTTTGATGGAAAAAAGAGAATATGAACGGAGGTACAGTAAAAGGAAAGAAAGGGATTACAGCTAGGGGCCGAGGACACTGCTAAGAACCTCAAGTAGTGCCTACAGTAAAAAGTGTGCGGCGCACTGACGGTACTATCCCCTTACGGAGTTTATGAACTTTTATGAAGTCAACCGCTTTCATCAATAACAACCACCATTATGGAGGTACGTTTACAATGGAAAGGCAAAATCAATGCAAACCCAAGAACTCCACTTTGAAGTGTTTTTTCTGAATCTCCCATTGTCATATGTATCGAAACTATCCCCAAATTACGGTATTACCATAACAAATGTCATATTCTGTCGCTGGCATCAGCAATTCGTTGCGGACGCGACAGTTCAATTAGCTTGTTCCGAAATACGAATACCGGAATTATTAACGACAACCCTTGATGCAACCACCTTTACGTTAACTGAATTTTTCAAAATAATCGAATTATTTTTTTTATTAATGGTGATACTAAATGGCTTAATATAAAAACTACGCCAGAGAAAAAGGTTTTATATAGCGTTCGTTTACAAAAGCTCTTTTACATACTTCTAACTGAGGAGGGAGGAATGGAGTATACATACTGTATATATATATATATATATATATATATATATATATATATATAATATATATATATATATATATATATATATATATATATATATATATATATATATATATATATATATATATATACATATATACATATATATATACATATATATATATATATATATATATATATATATATATATATATATACAAATACACATATATATGTATGTATGTATATATATATATATATATATATATATATATATATATATATATATATATATATATATATATATATATATATAGAAATCAATGAAACATCACTCAGCAAATGCACGTCAGTGAGTTAAAACAAATACGAAATTCATGCCAGGAAATAGGGAAACGAAAAGTGAAAATTTTATGATAGGAAAAAAAAGAAGAGAATTAATTGAATCTAGATAAAAAATATCAGACCTGTTTATAGAGAAAACTTTAAAAGTTAACGCTGGAAATGTAGGAGTAAAGACAAAACCTAAATGGTCCAGTTATTGCAAGAATAATATGTGAAACGGATGTCAGGCGATGTATTAGTAAAATTATTAAATTTCGTTTTATCTTCATAAAATAAATGTTTCATATTATGCCTTCAAGTTAACAGTTCCAAATTATGAACATATGCAATTATGTCTCATTAAGGTTTACCATACTTCACCTCAGATGTATAACTGAATCACAAAAATATGGAACGTGATGAATTTATAAATAAAGATAAAATCCACGAAGGGAAAGGAACACTGGGTGCTGCGAGGCCTTTCGACTCTGTTGTCCATCTGCTTTCTACCTAAAATGGACGACAGACAGTTGAAAGGCACTGCAGCACCCCAATGTTTCCTCTCCTCGTGAATTTATCTTTATTCACCTCAGATATTTATCTACCTTAAAGCAAACAGAATCTTATAGAAGTTTTATCAAAGTTTCATTTGAGTAGTAGCATACAAAGTCATGATTAACAGCTTTTCAAACTAAATTGTTTTCATAGATAACATCACAATATGGACACCAAAAGAACAATCCTATTTAGCAATAGTTACTTTACTGGGACTTCCAGAAGTTCAAATGCCAAAGGAAAAATAATGGGAATGGATCTGTAATAATACTGATAAAATTCAAACAACAGTGAGTGATTCGGGAAACTGAGTCAGTATACAAGAATTTTATTAACTGGTGTTTGTGGAAGACAGTACGGCATCTTTGCACATAAGGTAAATGTGGAGCAAAACTGCATTGCAAGCAGTATCAATCATTATAAAACGCTTTGTCTCTTGTATTAAATCTTACCTCATCTTCCTCCTCCATAAAATGGTCTCATTCCTGCATGAAAATAACAATACTAATAACTTTTGAAACTGCCCGCGTTCATTTCATCTCTGTTGTATAATTAGAAAGCTTTTATTTCTTCCGACGTTGCAGCAACGACAGCTGAAAGTTTCGTCATGGTATTCATGTTTATTTTAATGTTCATTTTGTAGACCATGTAAATACGATCACGAAGAGAGGAACCATTCTCTTGGAAGATACAAAGGATTCAAAATCATTCATATTCATCTCTACAACTCTCTGTAATGATTACGGTTAAACGACCAAAGTAATTGTCTTCATGAAATTCATCAGTGACTGAGAGAGCAGAGGTAAAGTTACGTTATTCTTTTTTCGTTTTTCTTGAGAC
Organism: Macrobrachium rosenbergii; assembly: GCF_040412425.1. Taxonomy (NCBI): domain Eukaryota; kingdom Metazoa; phylum Arthropoda; class Malacostraca; order Decapoda; family Palaemonidae; genus Macrobrachium; species Macrobrachium rosenbergii. Next base: position 21,484,580 of record NC_089752.1, on the reverse strand, counting down.
TGTATATTTGATACTCTCTTCGTAGGTTTTGCGATTTACTGTTCCTTCAGCAAAAGCGGTGTGACTTCTGAATAACCATGAAGCATGGCATCAGTCTAAGCACATATCATCTACAAACATTCTTGATCATTCTTTAGGATTACTGATATAATGAAACATCATAACATCCTACGTAAGAACTCTCTAACAGAGATACTTCATCGTTTCAAGTCGAGTTTCATGTTAAGAATTATCAACCTTAATCGTACTTCTTGAATAATGCGGTAATTTACATATTACCGTTTATCTATATGTTATCGTTTCCATTCATTCATCAATTTTCTCTTTCGGCAGAACGTCCACCTGAATAATTGTTGATGATCACATCATTAATAAAGGGACAAATAAACAATTCCCGTTACAAGTGTATTCCATACTAATTTTTGGAAGCAATTTGTGGGAAAAAATCATAACATTTTTTGCAGTCACATATGCGCAACTGCGCAATGCAGTGTCATGGTGGAATTCTGTCCCAAAATTTCTTTATGTTAAGTTAATTGCCACCATACAGCGCATTCACAATACAGGTGATTACCCAAAATTAAAGCCCCATAATTAAACGCCCATGAACTCTATAATAAAGCCGCAGTTCCACTCTCCCACTGGTAAATAAATTAAAATTAACACCGTATTGCCTTTTTATTGGCGTACATAAAAATGCAGAACTCAGCCGGTGAAATCAGCGATACATAACTCTTTATGGCAAGTGACTCAAATAAAATGTTATTTCAATTATCATATCAAGCTTATTAATTTTTGCCGCTTGGCCATCATCTGTAATTCCGGATGCCGACACCGATTACTTTTTTTCTGCTAATGACAAACTGAATGGGACGCTTCCCTTTACCCTGTTTCGTGGCACAAATACCAGATCTATTAAGCCCACCTATCAAGCGATCAAATTCATAAAACTTTTATTGACCTGTGCTCCCTAAAACAACTGAGCCAGTTTCAGCAATAAACTTAATTCGAATTTCTGTTATGAAAATCACCCCTGGCTCATTACAAGTTTACCTAAGACTATTTTATGAGATATTCATTATGCTGAAACTAAGGTGAAACGGATTCCGGTATTGAAAGAAGCCCTGAACACAGGATTTATTTAATCCTGGTAACGGTAAAAATAACAAAACACGCTCATTCCCAGACAGTCAATTACAGACAGGTCCTTATACTAAGGTAAATATTTATATATATATATATATATATATATATATATATATATATATATATATATATATATATATATTATATATATATATATATATATATATATATGTAATATATATATATATATATATGTATCATACATACATACACACACACACACACACACACACACACACATATATGTATGTATATATATATATATATATATATATATATATATATATATATATATATATATATATATATATATATATATATATATATATATATAAATATAAATATATATATATATAAATAAATATATATATATATATATATATATATATATATATATATATATATATATATATATATACATACTATATATATATGCATATATATATATACATATATATATATATATATATATATATATATATATATATATATATATATAAATACATATATATATATAACCATATATATATATATATATATATATATATATATATATATATATATATATATATATATAATTCATGAAGCAGGCTATATAATAAGAATAATGCTTGAACATCACTGATTTCAGTATGGATAAACCGGACAGGTTTAATAAAAAAAATACTGTTTAAGAAGAGACTGCTGTTCTTTGGCTGCAGGAGGATTTCGGAAATAAGAACACAATGGGAAGTAAACAACTTGGGAGCTAAAAGGAGGAGATAAAGGAACAGTCCAAATGATTTCACCAGACCATCCAGAATAATACCAAAGAAGAAGAAAGAGCTCGGTAGTAGAAATAAAAAGGATAGTAGAAACATACAGGACATACAGACAACTTCTATCAAGAGGCCACATCAGCCTGAAGCTTTATAAATGGCTAATCTAACAACAAATTCTGATAAATCGGTCAACGAAGAGAAGAATCTCAGAATACAAATAAAGTTATCATTGAAGGAACACTGGAAACAAATGAGAAATTCATATTAGTGCTTGGATAAACAAAATTGCAAGCCGTAGGTATAAGAAACCATCACTGGAGAAATATATACAGATAAACAGGATATAAGTCCACAAATATTTACAAAATAAACTAATATAATTCTAGTATTCTTATTTAAATCGGTGAAATAATGACGATAATGATGGTGATGATGACGAGAGAGAAGTCAATGAGCAAAATAGTGACAATAATCTGGTAAAATTATATGCATAGAATATTGTATTACGTGCCCTATTTAACTCACTACTCATTTTATGTTTCAGAAATCACATCCTTAAAGCGCTGAGGAAACTGCAAGGTATAGCTTCCATGATACTAAAGCTTCGGGCATTTTACCTCGGGCATTTTACCTCAGGCATTCACCCGTCTTTAAGTAAAATTCATGCAACACGAAATACACCGCATGGGAAATAGCAACTTGGAAATGACAATTGTTTCTGCGTCTTAAAAACCCCTGCAATAAGAAGACAAGCATTTGGGACAGCGTAATATCGTGCAATAACTTTGCAACGTCAAAGACGAAAGAAAAATCCAAATTGGCCGTAGCTGACTCGCAGGAAACAGAATTCACGTTTGCAAATTCATCACGTAAATACGCTATGTTGAGTTTCTCATATGCAAAGTTGACAGAGAAAAATTTACGCTAATAAAAGTAGAAATCTGCAGCAGTGCTGAGCGATAGGTGGGTATTACGCTAATGTACATCAATCGGCTTCATGTAGATTTTAAATTGAACTTTTTGAAACGCTGTTGGGAAGTCGTTCTAAAACCTTCCACATTCTGATGCTCTGAATTGGAGCTTTGCCAGTAAGAATAGTAACGATAAAGTCCATCACCTGAAATACCCCGAGTCTTGTAGAATTTCGTTTTTCCTTGAATTATGGATTACATATCGGGATATAAAAGTACTGGCAGTTTTAATAATCGAGTTCACGGAAATTTTTTTACTTTTGTATTTATTTCTATTACATAAAAATAAATTTTATTCGCAGTTCGAAAGGGAACACACACAGACACATACGACCACACGCACAAACACAGACATTACAAAAATGTGTGTCTATGTATGGCTATCGCATTCTCAAAATAAATATTTACTGTCCTTTTATTATAACACTAGTTAATACAATCTAATTAACCTAAAATACGAAATGAATATCCTTTACCTGTAATACTTCTCCGTCACCTTCAAAAGTCGAAGAGGATTATTTGTTAACAGTTAAGTTTCATCAAATTGCACTATTTAATTCCTCTTCTTAAGCCTTTGTTTCAGACCTTGGCTATTTATGAATTATTCAAGTTCTTGATAGAGATACTGAGTCTTTTATGAAGCAGTTTGAACCTCATTTTTTACTTATTACACTAACCCCTTCAACATTTTTACATTTTTTAATACTTCTGTTGACTTTGTTTTCATCTTGCATTTCCTTATATCTTTCTTGGTTTGGTTATTCCCCCACGTAGTTATTCTGATAAACTAAATTTTGAGTAAAAATAGTTAAGTAATTGTCTGATAAAACCCATAAAAATCAAAGGAACAAAATGCCATACTTTCACAGTCTTTTATGGAAAAATTTGAAAAAAATTATATTTAGTATCAAGCACCTTCCACTGGCGACTATTAGCATCAGCCATAAAGAATTAACTTGAATTCTACACTAAATGCATATTTCAGAATATATATTCACTGATACAAAAAGTTCATGACTCGACTTGAAATGAATACTTGTTATCACATCTCCTTGACAATCCATCCACTTTGCCACCTTCGATAACTGAACCCACGGTCGAATGTCAGTTTGCGTCAGTTTAGAAGTGTCATATACAACTAATAATACATTTTTGTTAAGGATTAGCTACAAAGAGGCAACCGTGAACAAAAATTGAGGGACATATGCACCCCTAAAAACATCGTTTATAACAATGTAAGTAAAGACCTTGGAGAGTGATATTTATCGAAAAAATCTGGCAAAAATTGGTTTGTTGTAATAAAAGTTAGTACATTTCAGATGTACTATTTGGATTTAGATACATATATCATACAGTGCAATAATAAAAATTAAGAACGAATAAAAAACAATCAATATGATGTATCCTTTAACTGAAACACATTCAAAACCCAACAAGAAATAACAACTAAAACTATTAGAACACGGACTTATAGGCTGGAATGATATATAACACGGGAAATGAGTAAGGGAAAAATAAGACAATCAGCATTAAAAGATAACTCTACAAAGCCTTGCTAAAACATCTTATGATAAACAGCATATTGGGTGATCGAATTCTTTTACAAAATAAACTTTGTTTATTTTTGCGCGGGCATGTTATAACCCCGTGTCTCTATTAGATTCACGTACTACAATACGTACTAAAACGCATTATACTTTTGTAATTCACTAATTTCATATTACAGGCGGTATGCCCTTCAAGTACAGAATGCATATACTGCAGCCATGTGAAACAGCCGTGGAGCTAAAGTTTTGAGAGTTCCACTTTGAGTATCCATTTACCTTAAAGGAGAAGCCGTGCATAACGAAAACTTCCACAAGGCAAACAGGAAGGTTTGCCAGGTTAATGACTTCGTAATAGGAGAATCAGCACTTTTGTGCGGAGCAACTTCCAACGATAAGTGCAACTTGAACATCAGATGAAAAATCCAAATTGCTCAGGACTGACTAGGAACAGGCCACTTTCATGTCATTAAATTAATTAAGGAAGTGCCCGACCCAAAAACAGGCATTTCCTGGTATGCAAAATTAACAAAGGGGAGCGAAGAATCTGAAATCAGATTAATTAATCTTAAACGACTTTGAGCGATGCGTCAAAATTTTACCTACGAACTCTGTTTTATGGACGATTTCCACTTAGTTCTTGTGGAAAAAAAAGTATACCTTAGTTTTACCAGACCACTGAGCTGATTAAACAGCTCTCTAGGAGCTATTGAGGATCCAGACTTTTTACGTGGCTAAGAACCAATTGGTTACTGGCAGCAGGACCTACGGCTTATTGTGGAATCCGAACCACATTATAGCCGAGAAATGAATTTCTGTCTCACCGAAATAAATTCTCTAACTCTTCATCAGCCAGCCGGGAATTGAACTCCCAGCCCATCCAGTGACAGTCCGCAGCTCTACCACTCCCCCAACGAAAAATTCTTGTGGAAAAAACGAGTTACTCGGTTGTAGCCTCTAAACTTTGATAATAATAATAATAATAACAAATAGCATAATAATAATAATAATAATAATAAATAATAATAATAATAATAATAATAATAATAATAGTTATTTAGGACTGAATTAGTGGATGGATGTCAATATGGGGAAATACTGTAGCATGTCGTTGACAGTGACATCAATATTGCCTATACAGCAATCATCTGTATGTTCCGAAGAGATCAAATGTAAGTATAACTCTCTGTAAAAATGAGTTTTTAGGTCGACACTGTACGTTTATGCTCGTACGATGATACGTCACCGTCTAATACTCATCTGATATGTAAGCAACTATTAATAATATATAAACAACTCGATACGTGTTATGTTAACAAAAAGGAAGGTCAGTGTACACAGACATGTCAAGTGGCCCGCTTGAGACAAGCAAGGAAGTATTCAAACTACGACCCTTTATAAATACTACTGAGAACGATCCCTGAGGTTCTTCAACTTATTCTTTCTATTTTTAGTTTTCTGAAAAGAAAACTATTATGCCAGCTTTGTCTGTCCGTCTGCACTTTTTCTGTCAATTTTCTGTCACTACATCTTAAAAACTACTGAGGCTGAGGGCTGCAGGTGGTATGTTGATCCTCCACCTCAATCATCAAACGTACCAAATTGCAGCCTCAAGCCTCGTATTTGGCGGCCAAGTTAAGTTAGCCATAATCGTTCGTGGTTAGTTTCATGAGTCGAGACCACCGAAAAGATGATTATTTTCCGGGGGCGTGCACATTTTTTACTTGTTTTGTACTATTGTTTCGTGTAAAGTTTGTTGGCTTCTTTGAACAGTTAGGCTCGAGTATGTCAAGTTTCCAGACCCCACAGTAGTTAAATGACAATTTCCAGACTCCAACTGACAGTAGTTTTTATCATTATATACACAGCTAGTAGTGTACACTCTCCTTTCATTATCTTTTACTGTCAAGGGATGGAAGAAAATTTCCAAAGGTATATGTAAAAAGTGCTTTAGGTTTTTTTTATGAAAATTTGTCTTTAGATTTTTACTTTTTTTTAATCGTGTCTATCTTATTAGGGTTACATCTTCTTCAATATTTGTTTACTTTCACTGCCATTTCAGACGCCTGGAGCCTCAGCTTAACTCATTGTCAGAGATAGCTGAATATACAATTAGAAAGCCTCTAAGGTCTAGTGGTTATATCCTGTGAAATTTCTCAACTCAAAAACTACAGAAAAAAATAATACTTCATACTTTCTCATGATGAGGAACAACATGAAAATGAAAGGCGTGAGACACTATGATGCAAAATGTCCATAATCATTATTCTCCACAGTTAATCAGTTTAATCAGTTTAATCAGTTATTATAAACAAAAGTTCATAAAATCCAAATTAAAGCCTCAGTCCTACTGCTCCATTGCTTATTAAAACGACAGCATATTACGTTTCCAAATTTGGGTCTGTAATAAATGCGGTGCTCAGTCGAAGAGAACGGCGATTTGCTAGTCATTGCAGAGTATAACTCAAATACTATTCCAGTCATAAAATTTAGTGGATTAACTTCTGCCACGGTAACCTCGTCAGTAATTGAAGTCATAAATAGTGTATTTCATTACGCTAATGATATACTCTATGCGACGTTTCCCTTTACGCTGTTTCGGAGTACAAATTCGGGACACGTAAATGCAGGGCTACCAGGCAATCAAATTGATAGACCACCTCTCTCCACAGCAGCTGCATCAATTTCAACAATGCAACTGCAATTTAATGCAGATAATAAATGCCCAATTTTGGCCATTACAACATGCTCGATTAAGCCAATTTCATGAGATATCCAATACAGAATGGGACTGAAAAAAAAGAGTGATTTGAAAAAGCCTCGTTTTAATAACAATGGAAGTTAAATTTTTCTTTCTAGGGAAACAAGCACCTAAATACAAAATAAATGTCAATAAATTGCACAAATAGCTAAATTAAATATACAGTAATAATTCATGAAAAGAGGACAGGAGATACCTTACTGACATCATGCACTGCAAATATAAAGTACTGAACCGTGAACCTGATACTTAATCAGCTGTGGAAATAACTAATGAGAACGTTATCCATATGTAATGACTGATTCGCGTAATGTTATTTTAGAACATGTAGTTAATTAAGTTTTGTCGCCATAGCATCATCAGTACGGTATTTAGGGACCCGAAATGTTTATTTCATCATGCTGATGACGAAACAAATGAAACGGTTCCCCTCACACCGCTTCGAAGTACAAATACATGATCTTTTAATGACGAGCTATCGAGCTATCAAACTGATAAGCCTTTAATTCTCCAGTGCTCTTCATAGCGGCCGCATTAGATTTAACAATGCAGCTGTAATTTGATGCAGACAATAAATATCTGTTGAAGGCCATTGCGACCATGCTCGATTAATCCAATTTCATGAGATATTAAAAACACTGCAACACACATATGCAAAGTAAAAAGTCTCCTGAAATGTGTCTCGATTGAGTAATGGATAATGTCCTTGTAACATGGAAGTAAATAAATATTTATATATCTGTGAATAAACCCAGGTTGATTACTGGCTGCCTGTGTTTGCAAAATCTACTTCGGATACAACTATCCTTTCTAAAACATGAATATGTTTCCCCTGCTTTAGTGTACATTAAAATAACAATGTTATTTTCATTAGCATCATGTATCTGATTTGCTAATGAATTTACCGTGAGTTTGTAGCATTAAATCAGCAATTGTAATTGCCACTACGAGAATTTTCTATATAATTTAATAGCCAGATATCAGTTCATTTGTTCAATACATTTGCATTTTATTTTATTTCATAAGAAATAAAAACGTATTCTCTGATAATCTGTAAAATTACAATCTTCGGATAGCAGAAGAATACATAATGTTTGACTGAAGCCATTTTACGTATATCGGAATAAACTAAGAACAAGAATTGAGTCGTTATATACTCTCTCAGATTCCAATTAAAAGCAGTTTTACAAGAGAATTGTCGCCAGTTTTTCTTAACGAGCATAAAGGATTATTTTTAACAGAACTGTTGAAAACATTTAACTATAAGCGCAATAATCCATCTTGATCATTCAGCCATTTCCAGCTTCTAATTAACATCAAAACCCTTAAACTACATATTGACACTTACTAAATATTAAACACTGGATTCCTGCAAAGCAATCTGAAATAACAGATTAAATGGTAAACTGCAGAAATTCTGATGGTTAAAACAGCCCTAGCCTTTATTTACCAGGCCAAAATAGTGAACTTATTCTTCAAATGTGGCTGACATCTGACTATCATAACAAGGCCGCTATGCTTCACAACAATATCGTGCTTCTGAAATTCGTCAGGGCGTAAGGTAATTGAAAACTGTGCACGAACACATATATATATATATATATATATATATATATATATATATATATATATATATATATATATATATATATATATATATATATATATAGATAGATAGATAGATAGATAGATAGATAGATAGATAGACAGACAGACAGATAGATAGATAGATAGATAGACATGTGCAAATATATGTATTTTAACCTCTCATCAGCAATATATCGGACAGCTACACCACTGCACATATCCTCTACCATTCATCACAATTTTTCACGAACTTTTGCTTTCTGGATGCTGGAACCCTTTATTTCAAATACCTCTATTACGCCATCTATTTAGCACTTTATAAGTTCTATTCTTTTCTCCCTCCTTCCACTTGCAAACTATTCACTGTGTTTAAAGAGTTTATAAGCCCCTATTCTTTCTATATGCTCAGATCACCTGAAATTTCTTTTTTTAGCATTTACGTCCATCTCTATAATTCTCAAACTTCTGTTTTTTATGCACCGCAAACATTCATTCATATAGCTTCTTCTTCTTTTATTCTTCTTCTTTTAAGGTGTTTTTTTCCCATTTGTATGGGGTAAGCAAGATGCCTTCCTTTGAGGGACTTCGATTTGGCTTTGGGGTAGACCGTAGTCTCGATCGGCTGCCCTGCCTGTCATCGCTTAGACCCTGGTAGTGTATGTACATGTATTGTACCAGTCACCAGCGCCCTTTCTCCCAGCAGCGAGAAGTTGTTGCGCGGTTAGGTCGACAGTCGAGACGTGTGAGGTGTCTGTTATGATTTTAGATGTTGGAGTGGCTTTGTTTGTGCGTGTATTAGTCTGTAACACCCATTTGCTTTTGAGCAAACCTATCCGTTGATTACATACATAATCCCGGGATGTCCACACAGATAGCAAAGTGTCCACCTCTCTGACCGGTCGGCTGCGGATTTGAACCCGCGCCACAGAACTCTATGAAGTCCGAAGCTGCTGCTCTAACCAACTTGGCCATCGAGGCTCTATTCACTCATATAGCTTCTACCTCCTAGTATTCACCTCTCCTTATAGCTTTGTTCTGTAAATTTCACCTTCAATTTTCTCTTACAAATACTCTGAAAGCTCTTCTCAAATTACAAGACCATCATCTGCAAACAAAAGTGAGTCCATACTCCACAGAAAATCCCTTGCACCTACTTTTGTGCACTTCCCAGACTTTTTTCATCACTTATTCCATTCCAAAGAAATGGGAAGCAATGGAGACATTTGAGGCCCTCGGCGGAAATTCATTCTTACACTATATCGCAACGATGTGACGAGGACATCGGAACAACGTTATTTCCGTAAGCGAATAGAATGGCAACTTAATTTGTCCATAGCTGGGAAACGCTTTCGTGTCAATCAATTTGAAATGAAATTAGGCAGTGCTGAATTTCCCTTATGCAAAGTTGTCAAACGAGTGAAAGAATCGGTAATAAAATGAATCAATCAGCGACAGGGCTGAGTGATGGATGGGAATTAGGTTAATGTACACGAATCGGCTTCTGGAGGATTTTCACTTAGACTGCTGGAACGCAGTTAGGGAAGCCTTTCTAAAGCCTTTTATACTCGAATGGCGCGAACTGGGGTTTTTATAGTAATAACAGTAATTCAGAAATTCCTTAATTCTAAGATTATTTTTTTTCCTTCACTCGCTGAATTAATTGTATACATAATCGTGTGAGGATGTTCATATAATTACAAGTGCACGCACATGCGCACACACATTTTTACGTTATCTGCCCTTTTTTTATGGAAAACAAACAAGAAAGACAATTATGGGTGTCTGCAAAACGTGGCATTCTCTTCGGAATATATAAATGCTCTGTCCGCTAAGGAAATGGGCTCTGGCATAATTATAATTCCACAAAAAAGTTTATGATATATATGTCCCGTTTTACTCTAAAATGCATCTGTCATTCCCATGCACTTTTATCAGAACCGTGTTACTACAAAAATACTTGAAAGCCTTTGTAAAGGAGGTAAATTGAAAGGGCTTCGTTACTCAAGTCCGGGATCTCATAAACCACTTTGACTTGTTTATGCCTTAACTCTCTTTCATTACGCTCATCCTTTTTTCTTCCCCTTTTGTTTCTTCGTATTAAGGCACTTATTCCATTCACTCTCTTGGGTTTTTCTCCACTGAGTTATTCTTGATAAAATTTGCAACGATGGGAATTAGGCATATGTTTTTCTATACAATTCCAGAGTTTGCAACTAATTTACAAGAAAAACGACTTATTTTTATATGATGTTTTAAAAAAATTTGCCATGATAATGAGATACGGTGATGTAATAAAGTTCGATTCATGGTGATGGTGATGACCAATAACAACAGCAAAATGAACAAATGGTCATGAGTTTTGGGGTAAAGTAGCAGTTAGAACTGTTAGATTCTACCCATTACGAATTAGTGGAGTAAACGACATTAATTTGCATAAGGTTTTGCAACGAATGCAAATTCAGTTAATTTTTTAATGGATACACGACATTTATTAGTAAATAAGTGAAAATATTTCTTTAATCATCACATCTAGTTGATTCACATTTTTGCATTACAACCACAAAATTAAGTAGGAAATATTATTAACCTAATAAGGAATACAGGAGACATCACCTTTGGAATGTCATAAAATAATTTAATGACAAATTAATTGGCAGTTCTCAAAAGAAAAAATGGAAAATATTTAGTCAACAATTATTTTCAATGTATTCTGCTCAAAAGCTTAGAAGAAAGGACTATTCAGTATGAGTTTTTGGATGCCATTTATGTACCAACACAGCCAAACAATAAGTAATTGTTGTTATAATGAT
>NC_089752.1:21433000-21468000 GCF_040412425.1 Macrobrachium rosenbergii | reverse complement strand
AATTTCCAGCAATTACTGAGCAACACGAACGTCATAAGAAAAAATCCAAATTGGCCATGAATGACTCGCTGGGAACTGTATTTCAATTTTGTGAATTCATCACGAAGGTAAACGTTGGCCCAACTAAATTCGTCGTATGCGAATCGGAAATGAGAAAGCAAAGAATGATGATCAAATCAACCAGTTTTAATGAATTGGAATTAAGCTGAAATGCAGCTATCAGCTTCTGAATCAATTCACGGGTCCTTCGTACGGTAATTAATTTTTTTTTTTTCTGAGAAAGGAAAGACGGCAAAAACAAGAATAATGAACGGCGAAATTAATATACTTCATAAAATCTAATATTTGCAAAGGTACTGAGATCCATAAATAATAGAGTATTTTGTCTGTGATAAATTCATTGTTCAGTGGAGGAGATAAGAGATACATAAATTGTGACAGATGAAATCACAAAATATTATTTCATTTCTACTTACCTGATTAATTTGCGCCAACTGATAATTGACCGCTCACCTATAAAGGCATTTCCTATATTTTTTTTTCCCGTATTCTCTTTATACAGGTATTCTCTCTCTCTCTCTCTCTCTCTCTCTCTCTCTCTCTCTCTCTCTCTCTGATAAGTTTATTTCATAATGTTCATGACAGACTCAATTGCAAGGTTCCGATTACCTCTTGTTCATCACTATCACCAATGCATCTGCATATTTTTTGACACACTTATTTATTAATGCACATCCGCTAGCGGTACACAGTAAAATGCTCAATGATAATTGACCGCTGATCTCTAAAGGCATTTCCTATATTTTTGTTTCCCGTATTCTCTTTATACAGGTATTCTCTCTCTCTCTCTCTCTCTCTCTCTCTCTCTCTCTCTCTCTCTCTCTCTCTCTAGATAAGAGTATTTCATAATGCTCATGACAGACTCAATTGCAAGGTTCCGATTACCTCTTGTTCATCACTATCACCAATGCATCTGCATAATTTTTTATATTAATTTCATGTATTAATGTAATATCCACTTAGCAGTACAGTAAAATGCTCAACTGAGCCAGTATCATAGAAAACAATGACAGTATTCAAGGACTGAAAAACAAAAACCATTCACGAAATGAGAATGTTTAGTATGGATAATACACTCAGGATAATCTCCGTTTCATATGTTACGAAGTCAACACCAAAACAACGGAAAGATATATTCAAAAAGAAAGAACAGGGATTGGCCATAACACAAACACCTCATCAGGCAATGCAATAAGCATGAATAGTAACAGCTGTTTTATAAATGCTAAAAAATAATTATTTAAACTGAAGCAAATTAAGAGATCTTAGCGTAAGGTTGAGATTTCAAGAGCAAACAATTGAGATTAAAAAAAAAAAAAGGGAAATTACTGAGTCCACAAAAGAAAGCTAGGACTTCGAGAAATGAAAGACGATATCACCAATATGATTAAATCAGAATTTCTTATTTTCCAAGGAGCATTGTGACGCCAGTTTTAATAGCCAGAAATCAAATCAATCCAAAGAGCACCTGTACAGAAGTAAAATGGAAGGAACGCATACTAAATGGACAATTTACAAAAGATAGTCAGCACCTACAGTAGGTTTCCAACAAAGAAGTTTAAAGGCAACCCGCAACTGAGAGCGTAGAAGAACTGTTTAGGGGAATTTTGCAAGGACCGGTTCGTGTTCAACTTCACTTTACTAGGCATAAAAACCAAACAGTTCTAGTTATTCACTTCGCTTTTATTTTTTGGCAAGACAACCACAATGCCCGATATACGAAAAAAAAAGAAGTTATTAGTAACAATGTCGGTGACATAGAGTATTTTACCGTCTAAATATATCATAACACGAAATACGTAGCGAAATAATTACCCGCAAACTGCACTTTTTTGTTTGATTAATGGCATGTTAATTACTGGATCTGTAGGGCGTAATTTCGACCAATCTTTGAGCAACGAGAAAATAAAAAAATTACAAATGGGTTTTGAGCGACTACCAAGAAACAATAATCACATCTAAGAGTCTATTACGGTAGTTCACAATGCACTGTGATTCTTCGCATAAGGAGGTTTATAAAGAGAATCAAATAACCAGTAAAAAAAAATAACTTTCACGAATTCAAATAAAAAATTCATGCGTAAATATTATCAGCAAGTATCTCATATGGCCTCACTGCCTGGCAATCAGGGGGATTAAAAATCTGATATTCAAACTTTTGCTGATAATTTACATTTATCTGAATTTACAAGAAATTTTCATAATTTCTTTCGTAACATCATTTGAAAGTAATTCGGTTTTGGAAATAATTTGCTAGTTGTTTTTCCACACATTCTGCAAACACAAACACACACACACACACACACACATATATATATATATATATATATATATATATATATATTATGTTATGTACATACATATATAGATATATATATATATATATATATATATATATATATCTATCTATATATATATATCTATATATCTATATATCTATATATATAGTATAATATATATATATATATATATATATATATCACATGAGTTGTAAGATTGTATGTAATGTAGGTATATTAAGTTTTTTTCCCATAGGAGGCGTGACTTCACAAAATGATACCCTACCCTTTTCTAGGAAATCATGTACTGAACTCAATTTTTTAGCACCGTGCCCAATTCAGTGGATTTTCAATGGGCCTCTTTGGCGACGGCATTGGCCATTCCTTGTGTAAGATGACAACCTTGCTCAATTGATCAGAAGTTATGCGACACAGCGAGTCTATGTACGTCAGTATGAATGTTAAGTATGAAAAGTAGCCTACAGTGAATACAAACATTATTCAACAAAAAGTTTAAATCTTCGCCAGGGAATTGGACGAAGGCTAAGTATGATACGTCTTTTTCTGTCTGTCTACCTGTCAACAAGATATTACGTACATCTGAAGGAAGTTGATGGAACGGTGGGATACACTTCAAGAAAGCGGGTTAAATTTGGTGCAGAGTACGATGGGGATCTGCGAAGTTCGTGACGCCACATTTGAAATTATATCTTGTAACAATAAATACTCGTAGATGGAAATATCCTCTCAAAACACTTTTTGCATCATTTCTTTTCCGTGGCATCCCATATTTCCAGAAACTTTTGACTAGCTACCTTCTAGTTATTCATTGGTAATTTTTAGGTGTTCCGGTTCCCGGGGTGTCGAAGTTTACTGTTAGACAACCGATATCTAATTTTTCAGCTCGTGCCTAATTTCAATGCATTCAGCTCCAGCTTCTGCCTTCTCGTACATGAACGCGATTTTTCATCTTTATCTGATGTTAACACAACTGAGGCTTCCGTCTTCAAGTGAAAAGCTAAAATTATCTATGTATTGTAAATAACCATACTTTATAATCCTTGTCAAATATTTTCATTATTCAGGGATTTCTTATACGTACTTGATTTTCCCTGCTTATAATTTTTTCTTAAAACATCTTATCCCCCATTTTTAATAATCTAGGCACAAACTACTAAGAGGGCCTGTTGAAATTTCCTACAAAAATCAAGAACATTTCATAAGAATCTCTACACTAATGTATTAACTACTGTTCACATAAGTCAGTGGTATATATATTTATATAATAATATTCAACGACTTTCCTCGGGTTTAGCCGAGTTATCCATTATCGTCCATCTAACCTACGTTGTACTGAGGTGCCACAATATCACGAAGCCAGTACCAGACAGATTTGTCATTTTCCATCACAGGTTATCAGTCGAAAGATATGCTTGGCAGTGCTGTGAATGTTAATGAGCGTAAGTTTGACTTTTCAAATGTCACTGTCAAACGGCATGTATCCTAGCCTTGGTTATTCTGATATTTCTCACCTATTGTTTTTTTTGCCTTTTATTATTTCTTGTTTTTTTTTTTTTTTTTTTTAAAGTAGTTATTCTACTTCTTTTGCTATGTTTTGCTCTGTTCACAAACGGCCATCCTATCCACTGGAAACTGGCTGAGCAAGTTAATGCCTATTTTTGCTTGTTGAGCATGAAATGCGTGAACATGCTGACTGATTATGACAATAATGATGAGAATAATGATGACGATTACAAAATTAAACACAGAACCAGTAGAAGTTCATTAACTGCACAATAATGCTGTAGCGCCACTCTCTTTTGTTTAATATCTTGAAACGAATGACAAATTACGCTCTACTATTCCACAAAGCAAGCGGTTTTCTGATGATAAAAATAGCGTGCGTTACTCTTAGCATCTTATTTTTGAGAATATACCTTCGCTGCTTTATCATAAATACTTCGAAAGATAATTTAAACAGTTTCCTTTATGCAGTTTTGATACCCTAATCCACATGTTAAGGATTACCTAATCAACCATGGATATACTGTATTTCTTATAACCAACTGCAGACTTCAAAAACATTGCACAAGAAAGGAATGTCAAAAGTGAATTTATTGGATTCACATAAATCCTTTGGTGATCTGCGATAGATTTTGATAATGACTATGATGATGATGATGATGATGATGATGATGGTTTAGAGTACCTTATCACTATATTTCAGATATGTGCTGCTATGTACTGCATGGTTTGCTCATTGTTATGTTTTATAGCGCAATAACATATTACTCTTATTAAAAAAAAACGAATAAAGTGCTTAAATCGAAATTGCTTTAAGGCAAAGAAGCTTTAGAAAAGATTAATTTTAACCTGAGTATTATATCAACACATATTAATGGAAAAATACACTTATACAGGATGCATCGCATGCTATTACATACAAAGATGTTCCAAATACACTCAGAAATGAATTTATGTGCAAAATAGGCACAAAAATGTGTTATGTGTTATTTATAAACATTTTTCAGCATACGCACTATTATTGAGAGAGAGAGAGAGAGAGAGAGAGAGAGAGAGAGAGAGAGAGAGAGAGAGAGAGAGAGAGAGAGAGAGAGAGAGAGAGAGAGCTGACTCATCTAAAAACACGAAATTCAAACCACATACCAATTTCAACAATTGTAA
Source organism: Macrobrachium rosenbergii (assembly GCF_040412425.1). Taxonomy (NCBI): domain Eukaryota; kingdom Metazoa; phylum Arthropoda; class Malacostraca; order Decapoda; family Palaemonidae; genus Macrobrachium; species Macrobrachium rosenbergii. Next base: position 21,462,976 of record NC_089752.1, on the reverse strand, counting down.
TCTAAATATAAATCGAAAATAAGCCGAAATTCAGATTTACCTACAAATAATACATGAATAACAGCAACAAAGAGGTAACTTTCATAGTAAAGCCAAAAATGCTTATTACATCGTTCAAAAAATAAAGTCCTAAAAGAATTTATGCCGGTACAACTCTGAGTACAAGATACTGTTCACGTATCTTCGAATGCGCGCAATATATTTAATTCGTACTTTCAGACTGAACGCAAGCATTGTTTATATTGCAGAAATATGCAAGAGCCTTGGCAAATAAATGACCACACACTTGTGCAACGATTTCGATGACTTACCCAGGTGAAATAGAAACTCAATAAGTCAACTCCTCGAATTTAATCCTTAAGGGAAGAATCTGAAAAACAGCCATTGCCAGTCATGCACGGTAATTAAAGTAAATAAAATAAAAACGTGTAAAAATGCGCCGAAATTTATTCGGCGCAATCGAGTTTTCTGTACAGCCGCTACATCGTATACTCAAGGCCACCGAAAACAGATCTATCTTCCAGTGGTCTCGGTATAATGTTGTATGAGCTACGGCCTATGAAACTTTAACCACGGCCCGTGGTGGCCTATCCGATATCGTTGCCAGAAACACAATTATGGCTAACTTTAACCTTAAATAAACTAAAAACTACTAAGACTAGAGGGCTGCAATTTGTTATATTCGATGACTGGAGGGTAGGTGATCAACATACCAATTTGCAGCCCTCTAGCCTCAGTAGTTTTTAAGATCTGAGGGAGGACATCAAAAAGTGCTGCACAATAGTTTTTTTTTTACAGAAAACTAAAAAGGCAATAAAATCAATCTGACGCACATGTCTCGGCTCCTGAGGGATTTTTAAATCGCAAGGGATGTGACAGTTTCCTTTAAGGTGTTTTCACATTTAAATTCACGTGTTAAGGATCACCAAATTAAAGATAATATGAATAAACTTATTATGCTCATCTTCAGGCTTCAAAGAGACGGCACAAGAATGTAATATCAAGCGTGAATTTATTTCAGCCAAACACATCCTTTAAGTAAACTTCGATAGGTTTTGATGATGGTGTAGAAGATGGTGACGATGGTTCAAAATATTTCAGATTTATGCTGCTATGCACTACATAATTTGCTCCGTACGTCATACTGTATAGCGCGATGACATAACTCCTGTTATTAAGAAAAATATGTGAACAGCAAAATTTGAAACTGCTCTTTGGCTAGGAGGTTTTATAACTACGAGTATTATACATACTAATGGAAACACACACTTATACGGAATGCAGTACACGCTGTGATATATATGGATGTTGGAAGTGTACTCAAAAATGAATTAAAGTGCAGAATAGACACGGAAATGGGTTATGCGTTGTTTATTACCATAAACCATCACAGGTATTACTAGAGAGAGAGAGAGAGAGAGAGAGAGAGAGAGAGAGAGAGAGAGAGAGAGAGAGAGAGAGCTAACGTACTGTAAAACACGAAATTCAAACCTCTAACCGATTTCAAAGATTGCAGTCTGAAAAAAAAATATAAGCCGAAATTCAGATTTAACCAACAAACAAAGACAACAACGAAAAGGCAAGTTCATACGCAGACGTAAAGCCAAAAATGGTTATTCATTTCTTTAAAAAATGAAACACCTTAAAAGAATTCACGCCGATACAATACTAAGCGCAAGATATCGTTAATGTATCTGAGTATGCGCAAAATATATTTAATTCGCACTTCCAGAATGAGCGCATGCACTGTTTATATTGCGGAAACATGCAAGAGCCTTGGCAAATAAATGGCCACACATTTTACTGCAACGATTTCAATAACTCACCCACGTGAACGACGAAATGGAAGCCAAATAATTCATATCGATGAATTTTATCCTTGAGTGTACAATGTGGAAAACAGCCATTTCTAATCAAGCAAGGTAATTGCAGTAAAAATAATTAAAAAAAAAAATACAATCAATTTTACGCTCAAGTCTCGGCTTATTCTAAGGGATCTTCTCATAACCCTTGTGTAAAAAGACTTTAATAATAATAATAATAATAATAATAATAATAATAATAATAATAATAATAATAATAATAATAATAATAATAATAAAATATATAAATAAATAAATAAACAAAGTTCATTAAAGAGAAAATAAACCATTATGTTAAAAGTACTACAGTAACATCAATATTACTCATTAACACCATCATCTACGTACAAATATTAAGTAATCATTTTGTTTTGATAAAGGATTCACAAGGGTCCAGATATTATTAACGCCTCATGGAAGAGGCAGTTTAGAGTTAACTATACATGTGCACAGTAATATTCGAGTACGTATATGGAGTTTAAAAGGCAGGGTACAAGCGAACACGAAAAAAAAGTGTGACCCCACACAACGGTTTCTTTACGAGTTTCACAGAGATTTAAAAATCAGGGTTAATGCTTCCAAGATTTTGTCAGTTACACTATTCTAATTCTGTTTCCCTGACATTACATTATCACTTTTCCCCTAATGACCATTGACTAGGAGCTGAGCCAACAGCCGGAAGTCACTTTAACACTTACGAACATTGGTTGTCAGTAGCTTCAAATACTGAAAGCAAATGACCAGTTTCCCTTGGAGTTAGGCCTAAATTATCACTGATAATAAGTATCACCATGTATTAATGTGTCTAATAATTTACATCAGTTTCAGTTTAACACAACTGTAGCCGATTATCCGAAAAGAAAATACAAATTTGAACTGTCAGGAAGACTGTCAATAAATGCAATTTACACTACACATAACATTATATATATATATATATATATATATATATATATATATATATATATATATATATATATATATATATATATATATATATATATATAACAACGAAAATACGGAACGTGATGAATATATTAATGATGTTTTGTTCTCTCTTTACTAAAGTCCCTATAGATTCTGTTTTAGTAATGAACTAATCCATCATGAATTACCTGTACCTATAAGTCATATTATTTCACTCACTAGGTTGTGCATTTGTGATTTTAAGTTTATATTTAATGGTGAATTTTACCAACAAATATTTGGTATGGCACTGGGCAACCCTTCATCCCTACTCTTCTCAAACTTGTATGTGGAATTCCTTGAAAAACGATATTTACCTAATATCATTTATACTCCTTTACAGTGGTATAGATATGCTGAGGATATTTTAGCTGTTTTGCCTGCTGGTGTTGAAGTAAATGATTTACTTTCTAATTTGAATAACCAGGTACCATCCATCAAGTTCACTTTAGAATTAAAAAAAGACAATTGCCTCCCTTTCTTAGATGTTTTAATACATAGAGAACCATTTCAATGCAAATTCAGTTTTTATAGGAAACCAACCGACAACTTAACTTACAATATGTCCATTTTTATTCAGGACATCACATTAACATTAAAATATCAATTTTTTTTCTATGTTTTTACGAGCTTTGCGCATTGTCAGTCCCCAATATTTGGATCAAGAATTTGAATAAATAAGAAAAATTGGGACAGACTTATGTTATCCTTCACATATACTAGATATTTGTTATAATGAAGCCCACAAAAAGTTTTATAGTGAAAGTAACATGGAGAAAGAAACCCCTAAGAACATTCTTAGCTTGCCTTATTTTAGTGGTTTTGAAAGCATAAAATCATTGTTAAAATCTTTTAATGTTAACCTCGTTTTTTCCTATAATAACACACTAAAAGGAGTGTTAATAAAAAATAGCCCTAGAGAAAACAAGAACATAATATATAAAATTCCATGTTTGGACTGCCCCTCTTTTTATATTGGCCAATCTAGCAAAGATTTAGATGTAAATATTAAGTAACATAAGTATTCAGGTCAAAACTGGACAAACATCCAATGCTATATTCACTCATTTAAGTGAAAACTCTCACAGGATAAATTGGACTGAAAGTTCAGTGATTGCCCAGTTTACTTCCAGCTGTAATTTTAACCTTAGCCCAGGCATGCATTATTTGGACCCTGTATTAGAAAATTGTTCAAGAATGACATAAAAGATAAAATCACTGACTTAATTACAAATTAGTTACCTTATATATATTTTCTACGTATTCATATGTTTAATATAATGTTTTATTTGTAAAAATGTTCATCTTGCAAAAATTGTTATTGTTTAAAAAAAAGAGAATTATTTTGTTGTACTAAAATATTTTTTGGTGGTCAGTCACCCCCCTTGTATAATCTTTTAATTGTTCTGTCCCTGCTTCTGAACGGTTGATCCTAATCCTTGGTAAAACCTCTTAACTATTTAACCCTGTTTTGGCAGTTCTACCAATTCTTCAATTGTGTTGATTCCAGGTACATATTTTTCCTTGTAATATCCATCTGTCATTTATATGAGCTTTTCTTTGTAAACTTACTTTTATATTTCTTCAGTCTGCTAAGTAAAAGGACGACAGACAGTCGAAACGCCTCGCAGCATCAAGTGTTTCCCTTTCCTTCATGGATTTTGCCTTTATATATATATATATATATATATATATATATATATATATATATATATATATATATATATATATATATATATATATATATATATATATATGTATATTATATATATATATATATATATATATATATATATATACATATATATAATATATATATATGGGTTATATACAATATATATATTGTATATATTATATTATATATATATATATATATATATATATATATATATATATATATATATATATATATATATGTTATATATATATATATATATATATATTAAACTCACACACATACATTATTAAACGTATTTCACACACACACACATATATATGTATATGTGTGTGTGTTGTGTGCAAAATTACAATTATTTGGATGCAAATAAAATGCAGAATACTATCGACGAGATCAGCGATATATAATTCGTTAGAAATAATAATTAAAAAAAAATATTTCAATTATTCCTGGCTGATTAATTTTTGCCAACACAACATCATCGGTAATTCGGAGCATGAAAGTTTATTTCATTATGCTAATGACGGACCAAATGGGACTGTTTCCTTTGTACTGTATCAGAGTACGTATGCATGTACTATTTATGACGTGCGATCAGGCGATTAAATTGATATCCCTTTTATTCACCTGTGCTCTCCATAACAGCTGCATTGTTTTTAACAATGCGGTTGCAATTTAATGAAAGTAATAAATATCTGCTGTGGACCATTGCAGCATGTTCAGTTGAGCCAATTTCACGAGACACTCTATATACTATTACTGGAATAAAGGTTTCTGAACTGAGAATGCAGGTTTTATCAAACAGTGGGGAATTTACATATCAGATGGAACCGAATTAATTCCCAAAATCTTTGAAAATGACCATGTGCCACACCTGAGTACAGAATTTACATTACAAGATTTATATATATATATATATATATATATAGATATATATAGTATATATATATATATATATATATATATATATATATATAATATATATATATATATATATGTCTGTGTGTTGTGTTTGTGCTATTGCATGTTTGTATGCACTTATCAGCACAGAGAGAGAGAGAGAGAGAGAGAGCGAGAGAGAGAGAATCCGAGACGTTTCATGGATCCTTCGATTTTATAACCAAAACAACTGCCCCATATTATACCGCAACAGCGGAACGCTCAACTGAGCACTCAACGTAAGGTAAACTCCATATTCCGCTTCACCTACTTATCATCTAATCAGACAATTTAATTGGTTCACGCAGAAAACCATCTGTCAATTTCCCATAATATTACTGAAGTATTAATCATTATCTTTACAGCTGACAATAATCTTTGTATTATCAAAACAAATTCATTTGCTATGTTTATTCCCATGTTTTTTTTTTTTTTAAGAAGTTATCATAACCACTTTACTTAATACATTCTTGTATTATTTGCATAGTGCCAATCAACGCATAAATTATCAGCTTTAATTACATTCGAAACAGTAACAACCAATTCCTTAATAATGAAGTATTTATGTTTCAAAAATCACCAGTGACTTTCGTCAGGAGAATAAATATTGGTAATATCTTATAAACTGACGCCATCTGACTGGCAACTCCGATCAAGTTACATATCCATCCAGACATCCCATTTATATTGGCAAGATAATTGTGAAAACTGTCAATATCCATCATTCCCGAAGGTTATTCTGAGTAAATCACCATAGTCCATATTCCGTGGAATTAATTCGAGTATCTGCTTTAGGTGCATCTGAATTAAAAGATATTTCCTTCATCCATGAATGCAATCTAACACTTTCAGTATGAACCGACAGTTTTGGATAGACCTCAATTACCAGGTTATTAAAAAAAGGGATGCAATTGCGACCGTTAACCCATTTCATAACGAAATTTACACGCATGTCATGACACAACAAATCAACCGGAACTAAACGTCTGCCATCATCTTACCGTGTAATTCATCAATTTAACTGCCGAAATGGAGACAGTTACTGCCCCCGATATTCAGCTGCATTAGTAAAACATGGCGTGCGCTGTCATGAAGACTGATGAAAGTTACTGCAGGGAAGCAAACTTAATAATTATTTAAGAATATCGACACTGTCACCAGCGCGCCCAATTCATATCGTAAGTTATTTTGAAATATCAAATAAATCAGTAAATTGTAATTAGACTAAATCAGTTTATTCATGTCTTGCTGCCATTTAAATATTGATTGGTTATCTGAGAGTTCAGTAATATCAGCAGCCAATACCATACCTTAATTTGTAAGAAAAAAATTTCAAGTACAATTTATTAGAATTTTATTTAGTAATCTAAGGACCTGAATTATTCATTAGTCCAGTGTACTTTTGCATGCTATAATATATCAGCACATTTAGGCGATCGATGGTGTAAAGTTAAGCATATCTAAGAAATAAAAAAATATATATATTATCGTAGCCAAGTACATAAATGTTCTCTCTCTCTCTCTCTCTCTCTCTCTCTCTCTCTCTCTCTCTCTCTCTCTCATAAGTGACAGTGATCAGCGCGGATATAACCGCAATTATTATTATTATTATTATCATTATTATTATTATTATTATCATTATTATTATTAGAAAAATGAACAGCGGCGATTACCTCATTAGATAAGATTTTGTAAAATCGGGGGTTTTCACACGAAAAACGAATAACCCTCACAGGTAAATAAATATTTGGTAAAGCTGAATAAGCACCCACCCAGAAGGTGTTTACACAGCGACTGCGGGAAAGGGCACTGAAGGGATTTTATACATTTTTTTATATGTAAATATTCGACCAACCGACAGGATTAATCAGAAAGTACGATTCAGAGTACACGCTTGTTAAGTCTTCTATAGAATGAATAACTGTTACCATCTGAGAATGCGCACAAGGCCGTGTCATGTCTTGCAATAATTTCTTCCTTTATTAACACAGTTTTGTTACTCTGAGGTTTTCTTGTTCTACCTTTACTATATACCGTATAAATTACTTTTCTTTTGCAGCTTTAACTGCTATTCACGTAACAAAAAATATTAATTTATTTCATATTTTTCACTGATTTTGGCTTGACGGATTATGTAGTTCTGACTTCTTGACACTGCAAGTGTCTGCCACGCTGTCTGCAGCACAGATTTTGGCACGCTTTGCATTTCGTTAGTGGAATCATGATCAGTGATTATTCATTTTTATCGGATTGGAAATGGAATATGAAACTTATGCCAAAGGCCAAGCGCTGTGACCTACGAGGTCATTCAGTGCTGACAGGGAAATTAAGAGTGAAAGGATATTAAAGGAGTAACAGGAAGAAAACCTCTCAGTTGCACGATGAACCAACTGTTAAGAGAGGATGGAGAGTCAAGATGAAGGGGCACTGCAAAGAACCTTAAGTAACGCCAACAGTGCACCATGTGAGGTGCACTGACGGCGCTATCCTCCTATGGGAATTCATTTTTATAAAAACAGATTAACGTAACAAAGCTTTCTCTAATCAGAGGAGTAAGAGGGGAGAAAAATTACAAACAAACAAATACTGATAAATGTGGAGTCTAATATGGAAGGGAGAAAAGACTTTCTTAAAAGAACATGGGCTATATGAAAAGTTTCAAATAAAAACTTCAGGAATATAAAACTAAGTATGTAAAGAGGTATGTATAATTAAAAATATTCTTGCATTTTATATTTTGTATGCAAAGATGAAAACCCAATAAATAAGTAGTGTAATACGTTTCCTGGGACTTTCATAAAAATTACAGGCTAATTTTTGTCTAAAGTATTAAGTATCTAGGAGATAAAATATCTTAAAAGATTAATAGTCGTGGAAACCCTTTGCAATGCAAGATTAAAAAAAAAGGGTTATAATAGAAACACTGCTAAAAATAAGACTGAATGGAAAAAATAGAGTCAAAGACGCACCATGGGAAAAAACTGGGAACCAGCAATGGGAGATAAAGGAGTTCCGAGAAATTGGATTGCAAGGTGTGAAAAAAGAAAGAAAAAAAGAATGGGTGAAAAGAAAAAGGTGAAATAAGTGCAGCTGGTGACCAAAAGGGGCGCTGCAGAAACTCTCTGACCATGGGCATCAACTTGCCATGAGGTGTTTTTCGTATTTAACCCATTTTCCATATATCTGAATTCTCACGTCACATCGTCCTTTCCCAGCATGTCAGACGTATAAATGAATAATTAACTTTAATTAGCACAGTTTTCTACGATTATTCTGCGCTGTATGGGTCTTTCCTCAAGCACAGTTATTGACTTCTGCCATTTCTCTGATGCTAGCCGTGATCAGCAATCTTAGATCTCTCTCTCTCTCTCTCTCTCTCTCTCTCTCTCTCTCTCTCTCTCTGTGTGTGTGTGTGTGTGTGTGTGTGCTTGCAGTAAGCCATTTTTTATCTAGGCAACGAATTATATACCCAAGTTGTAAATGGACTGTTGTGGTTGGCAGAGAGAGAGAGAGAGAGAGAGAGAGAAGAGAGAGAGAGAGAGAGAGGATGATGATCAGCGCTCCGTCATTATATAATCACTACTGATAACGTAACGGCGTAGACAAGGGGATGAAACGATTAATAAGTTATCGCTCTCTCTCTCTCTCTCTCTCTCTCTCTATTTATAATAGTTATGAATGTCCTGGTTTTGAATAATGAGCAATACCTGCGTTTCCTGGATATGATATAACTTAGACAAAAGTATGATGAGCAAATCTGTTAGCCGGTTCCAATGAAAAGGTTCATTTATTACACTTGCTAACGTTGTAATAATTCCCATTATCTTACTTTACTCCCAATAAGATTTAAGCAACTCGAGTGTCATGAAATTCAGACTGTTTTGATAAAATATGAAGGTACAGCCCAGCACACAATGTTATTTAAAAATGAAAGCTGGACATCACAAAGAGATGAACTGTCTCTCATAGAGGTGCCCGATAATATACCTTTCTAACTGTGGTTTGGCAAATAATTTCTTTTTTTATATGTTCCAGAGGATAATATGGTACCTAAATTGTACTACACCGTAAAAGTCTATGGGCTTCGCATAAAGAAGAAAATTAGATATTCATATACAAGACCTAATTGCCACCTTGAGGATGCAAGAAGAGTCACAGAACACGAAATTCTAGCTGCCTTCATGTACAGGGTAGATATTTATAGTCACTATTGTACTAAATGTCTTCGCAGAAACCAGACCACCGTAACTTGAAGAAAAGCACTGCAAGAGCATTAATGTCTTAGCTATGAAGACCTACGTCATAAACCTAACGATCAATGACCATAGATGAGATAATGGCAGCTCATAACAGGACACTCCAGCACGTGACAGCGAACGCGAATGGGCCATAAAACGAGCTGCTTTCCAAAAATAGGAATCCTTCTTCAGTTTTACACATTATTCTTAGGTTTTTAGTTTACTTTTCATATGCTATATATATCGAGAAAGACTGTATATGTAGCGTCTACTGTTTTAAGACAACACTTATTTAACCTTCCACAAGGTTACAACTCTGTAGGAAAAGACGAAAAACGTTGCTGTTTGTCCACTGTTTTCTTCTGCCGGCAGTTGTTACATCCATTTACTCATGATCATCGTCAGAGTTACAATTAAACCAGAATGGAAACACACTCCAATATATAGATGAATATAGACAAAATAATCGGAGTGAAAGAAAAACCCATTTAAATGGAAAAATAAACGAAGAAAGAAATTTTGAGCATCTGAATTATTCTCCATGAAACTTCAAAGGCAGGCTCCGCAGCCCTGGTGAGTCCTGATGGTTTACAGTTGAATTTTATTCTGAAGGAGGGAGAACACAAAGTCTGAATACACTTGGGTATCCAGTGTAGGATGGTTCAACGCTCACAGATTCAAAGACCACAAATCGTCCATACGTAGCAAGCAATCCTCATGGTGAATAATTTCCGTGATGAAATTTCATCGCAAATCGTCAGGACTCACAAGAAAAATCCTGATCTCAGAAATTTGTGCCTATATTTATTTTTCTTTATTTTTTTTTTTTTTGTCATTTTCTTAGTGTACTCAAATCTATGTATGTATAGTTACATTCTGCCTCTGTTCTAGCCCTGATAATGGCCATGTCGTTTGTAACAGATGTCGGCAGAGGAAAAAACAATGGAAGAACAAAACAATGAGTTTCATCTTATCCTAGAACTTCAGCCTTCAGGATAAAATAAACTTTAGAAAATTAAAGCGTTGTCTTAAAATAGTGAACGCCGTATGTGCATCAGAACTCAAGAGGAATTGCGTACGTAAAAGAACCTGCCTTGAAAGTATCTGTTAATATATATATATATATATATATATATATATATATATATATATATATATATATATGTATATATATATATATATATATATATATATATATATAAATATATAAACACACAACACACACACATTATATTATTACACACACACACACACACACACACATATATATATATATATATATATATATATATATATATATATATATATATATATATATATATATATGTGCGTGTGTGTGTGTGTTGTTGTGTAAATATATATGTACATATACAGTATGTATGTATATATATATATATACACATACAGTATATATATACATATACTGTATATAAAATTCAGAGCAGTAGCTGAAGCTTACTTAGTAACCGAGAAACATCAATTAACTAAGAATCTTAGCAATTTACCTCTCTCTCTCTCTCTCTCTCTCTCTCTCTCTCTCTCTCTCTCTCTCTCTCTCTCTCTCTCTCTCTCTCTCTCCCTGAACGGTTTTCATAACGCACGGAACCATTTCACCCTTAGAGCCATGACAACATATACCATTTTTCATCATTTCTGTCGGCCTGAGCTGCCTTCTGGTTTCACATAATAATAATAATACTACAGCATTACGTCAAGGAAAATGACACAGGGCGTTTCAGAATAGAAAGAAACCATATATTTCAAGGAGGGTTTCCATACTCTACTCATCAGAATTATATGAGAAAATCAATTCTGTTTTGAATATGACAAGAAATGCGAACACGGCAGAACCTCATAACCTTTGTATCTTAGCCCTGGCAGTGTATTAGAGACAAGCTGACTACGTTTATGTATTATGTATGTAAAGTTATGTATTTTAAATGCGTGCATTCAGAGGTGTCTATATGTAAGTTTACAAAATAACAGAATACAATATTATATATATATATATATATATATATATATATATATATATATATATATATATATATATATATATATATATATATATATATATATATATATATATATATATATATATATATATATCTTTTTCCTTAGAAGGGGTGACCCAGTTAGGTGGGGAACTCTCTGAGTTTTAGCTATTATTTTAGGACAAAGTTGCTGCCCTTGCGCCCTATGTACACAGTCTGCCACCCTCAACAGTCATCTAAGGGCCGGTTACATAGTTCCCTACTAAAGTCTATAGCAGCTCAATGGTAACGCGTCCCTAATATCCGGATTTTAGGAATTATATAAAATATGGAAAAATATAGAGGTGGTATTTTTACATATATATAATAGAATATTTACCCAGTGATTAGTGATTTTTATTACAAGGGATATTACAATGGGAATATAGATACTTTTGATCGAATCTTACCCTGTACTCCATCTTACGATATGTGTCAAGTGTTTACACGATAAAAATTCAAGTTAGTGCTTTTGAACAGCCGGCTCAAATGGAAACCTTTTATTCAGTTAAAAATTAAAAAGAGATCAACAATTCCTTCACATAAATAACGTCCAGAGTGAGAGCGGCAGCCGAGAAAAGTGGGAACATAGGCCAACAAAGTTCGGATGAAGACGGATATAAATAATCCCGGGGCACAAATTCCTGAGATGCATGCTAGTATTGCACCAGCCCCGGTTTTTTTGCTATGCCCCTAGGTTAGGTTAGGTTAGGTTCGTATAGTAATTTGGGTGTGGGAAACATAATGAGATTTTTTTCAAGAAAAATCTACGGTTAGTTTTTGAGATATGACGTCCCGCTTTTTTCTGGGAGAGGTCTCCGTACTCGGTTACATCTCGGAAAAATGCTCCCGGGTCAGTTCAAAGGTAAAGGTGCCTATTATTTCATCATCACGGGCAAATCCCGAACCCTCCGCGATGTTTTCCTAACGTCTCAGGCGCTTAGCAATGGGAAACATATATAAAACTTCGCTGTATTATCATCATAAAATCGACAACGAAAAAATAACACTAATTTCGTCGATAACTTACAGACAGCACCGTCACAATGAGAACAAGTGGAAGCCATTTTAAGGTTTCAAGCTGTAAGAAATCAATAGCAAATTATGGTTCGCCGACAAACACCTGTTAGTTATTTAATATAAGGTTTAGAATTTCTTTCTGACCGACAGTTTCAGGTCTGTTATCCTAAAGGAAGGATATTTTCATCATATCTTTATCACTGTTGGTGCATCAGAAGGAAAATACGGTAGAGCAAGCGGCGAATCAAATTCAGCACAAAACTATCTGGCCTCTTTGTAAGATGTCTGGTAATAAGAACGTGGGAAAATCTATAGCCAATGCTCCTATTAGTTTCGTAAATTAGAGTCATAACTTATAAGAATTCCTATTGCAATATTTTTAGGCAAATCATTTTGCAACTGACAACCAAGCAAAATGCTGAGGGATGCACGAAATGGTTCATTCTTATTAATATTTATCTTATACTTGTACGGTAACTATGATGTAAGTTAATCACCATCCCCTTCCCCAATCCTATTCATTGGTGTTAATTAAACAGCAACACCTTTCAACTATAGAGCTTCTGTGTCTTCCATGAGAAACCAAAGGATGGAAGTAATCATACCAAAATGTGTACTCTACATAACAAAAAACTCATTGGCAAAACATGTATATATGTTCTGCAGCAAAATGAATACGTGGTAAGGATATAAGATTAAATTCAGGACAGTCCGATTCCCAGAATTTCTTGCATGAAATCGACTTCTAGTAGGTAAAATATACGAAAATAATTCTTCAGAACTTTAACTTCACACGTTTATCTGTTTTAGAAAACCAAACCAAAGCTTAAATTCTTAATGGTCTACTCAACAGATTAGATGAAACACGTTTTTTCTATAACGAAGTGGTAAACTTTTAATCTTGACTTACTTAAAGCTTAAAAGCTTTTAGATGCTTGTCCTTTAAAGTATAAGGTTTCACGTATACGCTTATTAAGCCCAATAAATAAATTTTACTTATATAATTCGTTACTGTTACGAAAATATGCGTTAAAACACACATTTTTTTTAATATTCTTATTTAGGATAAAAGGGCGTCCATATTTCTATCTGACGTCAAAGATTATTAATAAAAAAAGCACCTCTCCTAAACATCATCTAAGTAAGTTATCAAATCGTAGCTGAAAAAGTAAACAGGAGCACAAAAACATAATTATACATAGATTGATAAATAGACAGACAGAGAAACAAAAGGAATATAATTAGCCGTTTTTCTACTCTTACTATATGAGCTTCATTAAAGACTTCCCAGCCTCCTCATTAAACGTTAACGAAGATTGGATTTGCTTTGTTCTGGTCAAATATTAAATCTTATCTAATTATCGTACACGTAACCTGTTTTCTCTCTCTCTCTCTCTCTCTCTCTCTCTCTCTCTCTCTCTCTCTCTCTCTCCCCGACCGACCACAATGAAGAATTAGGGAATTTATTTCTGGTGATAGAAAATCATTTCTCATTATAATGTGGTTCGGATTCCACAATGGCTGTAGGTCCGTTGCTAGTGTAACCAATTTGTTCTTAGCCACGTAAAATAAATCGAAATCCTTCGGGCCAGCCCTAGGGAGAGCTGTTAATCAGCTCAGTGCTCTGGTTTAAACTAAGGTATACTCAACTTCTCTCTCTCTCTCTCTCTCTCTCTCTCTCTCTCTCTCTCTCTCTCTCTCTCTCTCTCTCTCTCTCTCTCTCTCATTTGAGCTTATTTGGACATGTAGAAGAATAAAAGGTAAAAATTATCAAAGCTACAAAACAGCTAAATACAAAGAACAACAAGAATATTACAGTTTAATCTGATAATACAAAAACATCATATATACCAATCCAGAAAATGACAAAGACGTTTATAAACGCTGTATTATATTTGTACAAAACAATACATCTAAAGCCATTTGGAAACGATATTTTCCTTACCACTTACTGATCTCTACCTAAGGTAATTCTTTAAAATACAGGAAACCGACAAAAAGGAACAACAGAAATCATACTTTCAGATTGTTTTTTAAAAGTCGGAAGATGAAAGGTGAATCGCTGCAAAAAAAAAAAAAAAAAAAAAAAAAAATAGAGGAACAGTCCTCACTATCTCCCCCTCGATGAAGGAGCACTCTGCCAGTACCTACTTGTAAATAACAGCAATCCTAACACTTGTCGACAAGTGTTATTTAGTTAGATAACAGAGTTACGAAAATAACCAGTGAAATCACGAATAACCTAAGAGTAATATTTTCTTTAGAACACGGAAAGTTTAAAAAAAGGAATTAGGATAAGAAATTGAAATAACGTTCTTTCCCTCCTCTTCAATCTGTCCCCCTCAAGAGGTGTGAATTTCTCAGCTCCTTTAACATTCCTCTTCTTAAGAGGAATGTCTGTCTTTATCTCAAGTGCCGGCAGCACTACCCTTTGGGGGCCTGTTCACATCTTGTTTAGTTTAAATTCTTAATTTTCTGTTACAAAGGGGATCACTGTCATTCAGTGAATACTAAAACATTTAAACTTTCTATATTCCTGTGTTGTATGTATAAAGCATTTATAAATTCGTGAGATATGTAAAAATAAACTTATTCATAAATGTGTCCATAGTATCCTATGTATGAAAGTATAAATGCATGACAATGAAAGTCTGTATATATTTGGAAAAATACAAAAACTTCGGAGGAGTAACTGTATGTCTTTATAAACGATACAAAAAAAAAAATATCATTAACGTATTCGTAGTTGTGGTCAGGCCACAACTTCCCACATTTATTGTGTCGATATGGTATTCCTCCGGTTTTAATGTTGCAATATTTCGGTACATTTTTCTTCCCGTACACGTCCAAGTATTAGAATTCTCTTTTTGCTTACGTTTTCGTTCTCCTCGAGGTTAAACCCCTCTCTTATTCAACCTCACTCTTTCCTTGTTTTCGTCGAAACTTAGAAAAGGGTCTTAGTTGGCAGATCATTCGCCTCCGCATTAAAAGAAGAAGAAGAAGAAGGACGTCTGAGCGCCCATGATGCAACATTACCCGCGGATAATGCAATGAATATCCAAACACCCTCAAAATGAAAATACGAAACTTGCTGCCATAATTAGAATTCACTGCAGCTGAAATACAGAGCAGTTAAAGAAACCTCCTCTAACACACACACCCACACAAAGCGGCTTCCCCACCCACCTTCCCCATTTATCCCCACTCCCGAGCCTCCAAAAAAAAAAAAAAAAAAAACAGAACGGAAGAGTTTCCCTAACTTTGCCTTGTTTAAGAAAATGAAATGCAAATGTCCGGAAAGAAAGTTCGAAGAATTTCATCCTCATGGTTGACGCACATCATTAAGAAGGTCTGGCATCCATAGTCTTGTTTTTTTTATTCTACACACAGCTATAATAACAACAGAATATTTGCCGTAACACGTGTTACTAAATTAAATATAATTGAAACACTATTATTATCAATATCATTATTTATCCATTTTTAAATATAGTGGAAAGAATGCGAAAGGCAAAGATCGTGTCAGTATATCTGACACAACCACAAGGAATCCTAAAATAACTTTAGAAACATGTACAATGGAAATTCTTCTTAACCACTGGATTTCAATGTTGTAAAAATAAAAATGATGAAGCCCAGATCTTCTCGATGTATAAAAAAAGATATCAAAAAGTCAACTGTGCACAAAACTGGGCACCAGACTAAGCAATGACGCTTTTAAAGCCCGAGTGCAACTTCAAAAGCGTCAGTGAACTTTCATGGACGGCCTATACCGCTTCCGGACACAGTCTAAAAGACAGAAGTAAATTCCCTTTCGTTGCATAGCCATTCCGGGTCTATAAATTTTCATGAAAAGCAGCTCCATCCAAGAGTAAAGAAAATCCATGGTCGACCCGATTATGCAAATCTCCAAAAAACGAAGATAGAACAGTCTGGGGGTAAACAAAGCCGTACCTTTCCAGGCACGCTTTCCCAGGTTGAAGGGTAGGCGAGACCCAATGAACTTTTAATGATATTTCTGTATTCAGTGACAGCAAAGGAATAGTTTCGAAAGTATAATGACTATCTCGTGAAGGTCAGTGACATTTGCAGATTTTTACTATAGTTTTTATATATATATATATATATATATATATATATATATATATATATATATATATATATATATATATATACATATATATATACATATATATATATATATATATATATATATATATATATATATATATATATATATATATATATATATATATATATATATATATATATATATAATATATATATATATATATATATATATATATATATATAGACAGCTACAGAAGCCAATTCGTTCATCCGTCTGTCTGTCATCTTTAATAATTATGTCATTCGGTGATATAACGATGCTAATTCAGTAATATGACTGATGTCTTTTTTTTTACGTAACTGAGGTAATACTCCAGCCCACTTATCAAGTGAAAAATCTGAGTTACCCACAACAATGCATTCAACTTGCATTTGGGGTCTTACATTAATTACTATATGGGAGTTAGTTGTGAAATGAGTGTTCTCCACCCTCTCCCGTCCTGTGGTCTATGTGCCTGATACCAGGTCTAGGTCTCTGTCTATCCCGTTTTTCCATGATTTCTTGAGCCCTGCTACTCCCGTTCTATTGATTTTTTGACCGTCCCTCATCCTTTCTCATCACTTGTCCAAACCATCTCAGCCTTTGGTATCTCGGTCATTCTTCCAACTTCGAGACACTACCTATCTCCATATCCGGTGAAAGTGGGAGCTTAGCGAGGAAAACAGCTGCCAGTCTCTCCAGCGGTCAGCAGAAATAAACTGAACTCCTCTCATATCCTTTTGGAAAATCATTAGCAATAGCCCTGTACAACGATCAATTTTTTATTTCTATTTTAAATTCGTATGTGTTAGCCAAGTTTATCGTGAGAGTTAAGTGAATTTAGGGGAGGAACGTACACCACATTTTTCTATTCCCATTTAGGGGATAGGATACAAAGGATATGTGTAGCTAGACGGCTTAACCAAATGAATAAACTTCACGAGACCGTGCAAGTAGACAAGTACCACGTCACTTGCACTGAGGGCAGTGTCACCAGCAACATAGCAGGCCAGTCACTGAATGTCAGTGAATGCCATGCTTGTGACATGCCCCTGACAATCACGCAGAAGGAGGACCATGGTCATAATTTCATTATAAGGTCCTACAACCCAGATTGGCTTCCAAAGCAACTCTCCTGAATGCCGTCACATGTGTAAGGTTTCTTAACTATGTTCGAAATGAGTGCCAGTTCTGACGGACAACCATTTCAGCACTTACAGAACGATCTCACGGATTTTCATATTAGCATATAGTTAAGGCGTCCTTTTCTCCACTCTACGGGCATTGTATCATTTGTTGGCTGTCCCAGCGCCCGAAAATGGTACAACTGCAAACACTATAATTACGGTAATTAACTTATGTTGAATCTGTTTTTGGTAATAAAACTTATTTGTCACCCGATATTTGTGTGAAATATCTTTAAAAGTAACCATCGCCATATAACTTATCATTTACCCATTTCACCATTATTATAATAAGACCTTGGTGAACATCTATTTGTTTGTAGAACTTTTGCAACTGTGGTAATTGTAGGTCAATTTTTCTTTAATCGACACTTCATTATTTGTCTACTTTTCTGTTGATGGATAGATTGCATTCCTGAACGCTCTGTCAACACCTATTAATAATTGGTGCTTTTATTCTGGTACATGACTTTGTCCAGGTATTTTGGGTTTAAATGAACGATATAATATTACTACATGACTTTGAGTGTAACTACATTTAATATATATATATATATATATATATATATATATATATATATATATATATATATATATATATATATAAAAAAAACACCAGATACATACATACATACATTATATATATATATATATATATATATATTATATATATATATATATATATATATATATATATATATATATATATATATAGATAGATAGACAGATAGATAGATAGCTATATAAAATATATATATATGCATACATATATATATATATATATATATATATATATATATATATATATATGTGTGTGTATATATGTGTGTGTGTGTATGTGTGTCTATGTAAAATTTACGGATGAAAATGGATGAAACCAAAGGATTTTCTGAGATAAATCCGATCTTATTTGTTAAAAAGTGTGTACGAACAATACCAGCATTTAAACCAAGTGATGCAGATATCAGAATTCAAAATAACTGAAAATAGGGTAAAGAAAAAATAATGGATCTAACGGAAACTAATCGTGGGAGGTAAAAGTTCCATTTTAAGAATTTGAAATAAAAACCTTTTAATCAAAAGGGCTATAACAGAAATCAGATCTTCAGTGAGACAAAGCGAAATGGATTACGCGAGTAAGATTTTTTTGTAACTTCTCACACCCAATCAGATTACCAGGGTTTTTTGTTTTTATTTTTATTTTTTATTTTTTATTATTTTTTTTTTTTTTGGCAGAGTTGGGGTAAGGGTGTTTCCCCAGAAAGTGGAACCCCTCAGTTAACTCCGACAAGGAGAGAAAGAGAGCGAGTGTGAGAACCCAACGACCACTCAGTGAATGAACCTCCATATTTATTTTAAAGGCGGCTATTTATTGTTTATTTTCCTTGTAGTCTAATACAATGTTCCGTAATTAGTGGCACCTTGAGAACACATCTGGCACTATGAAAATGACCCAACGATATACACAAACCATATGAATATATATCGAAGGGCTATCACATTTAAACGACACTTTGCAGACACAAGTGACTCAAAATGAAAGACTGAATTTAGCTAGCTATATGAAAAGGCAAGTCTCAAGAAACGCCACTTACTCCGAGTTTTCATTAAAGATATTTTTCCAGGTTTTCTCTCTTCGAGCCTGAGTGGATCCTTTCCAAGAGTCTGCATTTTCTTAATTGAAAAGGTGTCTGAGTTGAAGTTCATTTTATGTGAATATTAAAAGCCTGAGAAATATGAACTGATAACTAATATTTAGTTAGTCAAATTTTATTGAATAATTTGATACTTAAAAAAATAAGAATTCCTGACTGAATAACGTAAGTCTAGTACAGTAAGATCTAGATTGCTATACGGGCATAGATCAAGGTAAAACAAAGAAACTACATGTACACTAGAATACTGCTCTGTGGTTTTTTAAAATCGTCAAATGGCCGGGCCATGGAGGTTGGCCTCCCATACCTTGTTAATGCAATAGGACTATACAGAGCGAGTGAGAGAAGGGGAGGTGGGTGAATTATATATATATATATATATATGACTATTTATCACATCACCGTGATTCATATACAATCAGAAAGCTACAAACGTCCTTTAATATCAATTCACTCTACCTCGGAAGTAATATATTTTCATATATGTTGAAGGGGAATTTTAGGTGATAATAAATCCACCGTCCGGGATCGAACCAGCGACGGACGGAGAATCAGGTTCTGATGACACGCTAACCAGTCGGCCATTAGAGAGGGTATAAATGAATACCATCTCCCATCAGCCCACCCGTCGAACTCAGAGTGTTTGCGTTTGGGCGATATCCACCACCTCTGCCATGTTGGCGTGTAGTGCGTTTGTCATACGTGCCATATTATGACTATTTATCACATCACCGTGATTCATATACAATCAGAAAGCTACAAACATCGCTGTAATTCCAATTCCTCTACCTCGGAAGTAATATATTTTCATATATATTGCGAGAGGAATTTTGGTGATATTAAGTGCGTCCACGTGGGAGAATCGAACCAGCTGACGGACCAGAGGAATCAGGACTTCTGATGACCACGCTAACCAATCAGCCACAAGAGGGTATAAATGAATACCATCTCCCATCAGCCCTACTGCACGTCGAACTCAGGTGTTTTAACGTTTAGGCGATATCCACCCACCTCTGCCATGTTGGGCGTGTAGATGCGTTTATGCGCATGTAGCCATATTATGACTATTTATCACATCACCGTGATTCTATACAATCAGAAAGCCACAAACGTCGCTAATATCAATTCACTCTACCTCAGAAGTAATATATTTTCATATATGTTACGAAGGGGAATTTTAGGTGATAATAAGTCCGTCCCGTGAGGATCGAACCAGCGGCGGACGAGGAATCAGGACTACAGTGACACGCTAACCGCTGGCAGTCCACAAGGGGTATAAATGAATACCATCCCATCAGCCCACCGTCGAACTCCAGGTGTTTTGCGTTTGGAAGCGATATCCACCCCACCTCTGCCATGTTTGGCCGTGTAGTGCGTTTGTCACTTGCAGCCATGTGACTATTTATCACACCGCTGATTCATATACAATCAGAAAGCTACAAACGTCCTTTAATATCCAATTACTCTACCTAAGTAATATATTTTCATATATGTTTACCGAAGGGGAATTTTTGATGATAATAAGTCCCACCGTCCGTGGGATCGAACCAGCGACGGACGGGGAGATGCGAGTTTCTGATGACACGCTAACCAGTCGGCCACAGAGGGTATAAATGAATACTGCATCTCCCATCAGCCCACCCCGATCGAACTCAGGTGTTTTGCGTTTGGAAACCGATATCCACCCACCTCTGCCATGTTGGCCGTGTAGTGCGTTTGTCGCACGTAGCCCATCAATATGACTATTTATCACATCACCGTGATTCATATACAATCGAAAGCCTACAAACGTCCTTTAATATCAATTCACTCTACCTCAGAGTAATATATTTTCATATATGTTGCGAAGGGGAATTTTAGGTGATAATAAGTCCACCGTCCGTGAGGATCGAACCAGCGACGGACCGGGTTGGCGTGTCACTGTGGTCCTGATTCCCCCGTCGTCGCTGGTTCGATCACGGGGCCGGTGGACTTCAATATCACTAAAAATTCCCCTTACATTGTATATATAATATATTACTTCCGGTAGAGTGATGGAAATAAGGAACGTTTGTATTTCTTTTGTATATGAATCGCGTGATGTGATTAATCGCACGTAAGACCATATTATGACTTACTTTATCACTATCACCGTGACTTCATATACAATCAGAAAGCTACAAACGTCCGAATTATCCAATTCACTCCTACACTCCGGAAGTAATATTATCATATTATGTTACCGGAAGGGAATTTTTAGCGACAATAAGTCCACCGTCCCCGTGGGAAGGATCGAACCACGCACGGACGGGTTAGGCGTGTCACTGTGATACCAAATTTCCCCGGATTCCCGTCCGCTGGTTCGATCCCACGGGACGGTGGACTTATTATCACTCCAAAATTCCTCTTCGCAACATATACGAAAATATATTACCCTGGAGGTAGAGTGAATTGGATTAAAGGACGTTTGTAGCTTTCTGATTGTATATGAATCAACGTGATGTGATAAATAGTCATAATATGGCCACGCGCATAAACGCACACACGCCAACATGGCGAGGTGGGTGGATATCGTCTCCAAAACGCAAACACCTGAGTTCGACGGGTGGGGCTGAGTGGGAGATGGTATTCATTTATACCCTCTCTTGGCGGCCGACTGGTTAGCGTGTCACTGTAGTCCTGATTCCCCGTCCGTCGCTGGTTCCGTCCGCGGAATGGTGGACACTATCACCTAAAAATTCCCCTTCGGTAACATATAGAAAATATATATTGCATTCTTAATATAGTGAATTGGATAAAAAGGACGTTTGTAGCTTTCTGATTGTATATGAATCACGGTGATGTGATAAATAGTCAAAAATATGGCTCACGTGCGACAAGCGCACTACGGCCAACATGGCAGAGGTGGGTGGATATCGTCTCCAAACGCAAACACCTGAGTTCGGCGGGTGGGCTGATGGGAGATGATATTCATTTATACCCTCTCTTGTGGCCCGACTGGTTGGCGTGTCACTGTAGTCCTGATTCCCCGTCCGTCGCTGGTTCGATCCCCGGGACGGTGGACTAATATCACTAAAAATTCCCCTTCGGTAACATATGTATAAATATTACTTCAGTAAGTGAATTTGGATTAAGGACGTTTGTAGCTTTCTGATTATATATATATATATATATATATATATATATATATATATATATATATATATATATATATATATATATATATATATATATATATATACGTGTTTATATATATATATATATATACATGTGTGTGTGTGTGTGTGTGTGTGTGTTTTGCGTATGTATGCGTGTCTGTGTAACAATTAATAAATACCTAAATACCCAAAAATCCTACTCACGTCAAGATCATAAGGGAAACATGCAGCCTTACCCCAACTGGGTAATAAGGAGATTATTATAATCAAATTAAAAAGAAAATCCTTGTCATCAAAAGAAATATTTTTAGAGAAAACAAACAACAATCTCATCAAGAGAGGGGCCCGCACTCACTTTTCTTACAAATAGTACACCTCTCACCTCTCAATGATAAAAGCAATAAACAGTGTTTGGAGAAATCCGATACTCAATGATTCAAAAAAGGATGACCGTGACCACTTGAGATGGTGGAGGCTAAAGGGGAGGAGGGAGGTGTTGGGAGGGGGGGGCGTTTTGGGGGAGAGCCGTCGAGGAAAGAACAGGGGATGGGCCTTCCCTTGCTTACTAGCTGACATTCCTTTACATTAGTGGTTCTCAATTGGGGGTCCTTGGACCACTGGTGACATTTTGGATGGTCCACGGGACGTTCACTAGATTTGGTAATAAACTGGAGAATGGCACATATATTTTTTAATTTACCAAAGTGCAGTCAGGAAAATTTTATCCAGGTAAGTATCCATTAATTTTGTCGTATTATTTGATTAAAAACATATAATGACAATCTGCAGGTTGGAATTCTTGTGTAAGAAATATATTCCAATCCAGAAATTTCCTAATCCATAATTTATTTTTCGTTACTCAAAACAGAATCGGTCTACAATATTTTTTCTTATTAGGCTGGTGGTCCATGACCCGAAACGAGTTGAGAACCACTACTCTACGTAAAAGCGCTTGAGAATTTAATCTGGTGTTATTAAAGCCTAAGGCTATTGGTAACAACTGCTGGGAATGTTATGACTAAGTAAAAGCGCTTCAGTGTGGACTAAATTATCGTATCCGGGATATCAGAATACCAGACAATGTCAGACCTGCTCTCTTCAGTCAACCATCATCTATATTTTGGATTACGAGAATCTTTCTCTCTTATCTGGCACACACATACCAATAATAAGAAAACTGCTTATGGAAACGAAGTATACAGTATATGCAAAATTGTATGCATACTTTTAAAAATACAATTAAAGTTTAATTTAGTGTAAAATATAATCAAAATTGCAAAACTGAGAATTTCTCTTGAAGTTGAAAATAAACAGCAGCACTGAAATACCTATGTATCGTTGACAGTAGACCAAGCATAGTAGCAAGAGGACCCTAGAGACCTTGGGGGCATGTAAGGACTCTCGAGTCTGATAGCAAAAGCAATTATGTGTAACCAAATAGGTTGGCAGTATTTTGTTGTTTAAAAAAAGGGCGTGTGAGCTAGGTAATGAAATTTCTTAGGAAAAGTAAGAGCCATAGCTTTACAACAATGAAGAAGCAGACCATTTGGGACGTACAATAAGGTTATCTATTGTTAACGAGAAACTTTGATAGGAAAAACAGAGAGAGAGAGAGAGAGAGAGAGAGAGAGAGAGAGAGAGAGATGCCCATAAGGGCTAAGAACATTCTAGAGATACTATGAAACTGTAATTTCTCTCATTCTTTGGCGTTTGCTACTCAAACCTATTACTTAAAAAAAGGGCGTGTGAGCTAGGTAATGAAATTTCTTCGGAAAAGTAAGAGCCATAGCTTTACAACAATGAAGAAGCGAGCCATTTTAAGACGTATAATAAGGTTATCTATTGTTAACGAGAAACTTTGATAGGAAAAACAGAGAGAGAGAGAGAGAGAGAGAGAGAGAGAGAGAGAGAGAGAGAGAGGAGAGAGAGAGAGAGAGATGCCCATAAGGGCTAAGAACATTTAGAGATACTTCATGAAACTGTAATTTCTGTCATTCTTTTGCGTTTGCTACTCAAACCTATTACTTAAAAAAAGGGCGTGTGAGCTAGGTAATGAAATTTCTTCGGAAAAGTACGAGCCATAGCTTTACAACAATTAAGACGCAGGCCATCTTAAGACGTACAATAGGGTTCTCCACTGATAATGAGAAACTTTGATAGGAAAAACAGAGAGAGAGAGAGAGAGAGAGAGAGAGAGAGAGAGAGAGAGAGAGAGAGAGATGCCCATAAGAGCTAAGAACATTTTAGAGATAATGTGAAACTGTAATTTCTCTCATTCTTTTGCGTTTACTAGACAAACCTTTTTTTTATTCAGAAATTCACATTCAAGCGGATATAAAACAATGTTTTTACTTTAAACAACGATTTCAAAGATTTAAACACATCTTTAACAAATGGATCATGAATAAAAACTGAGAATCATATCACATAAAATTCTTAAGGAATATCCTATGATATTTCTCGCGAACCCTTCTAGGAACCTTTACTGTTAAGCGTTATTTTCATTACTCGCGGAAACTGTGTAACATGAGAATAGGACTGGGATTTTCTGTCCTCTAGTTAGGGTCGCTTTTGGTTTAAACAGCTGTACGCAGTTAAAGTTCTGCAATCTCACTCACGATTATGCAAGTAAAAAAAAAAAAAAAAAAAAAAAATATATATATATATATATATATATATATATATATATATATATATATATATATATATATATATATATATATGATTATTATCACTTTGTACGTGATTCATTTATCACACATTACCACAGGTGAAAAATAAGAAACGGGGTGTAGGTCCTGACCGGTTTCGACTTTATCACACATTACACCACAGGTGAAAAAAAAACTGGGTGTGGGTCTGACCGGTTTCGACTTTACTTCAAGCCATTGTCTTCGTCAATGGAGTTGGAAATAAAGTCGAAACCGGTCAGACCTACAATTCACCATTCTTATTTTTCACCTGTAGTAATGTAATGATATATATATATATATATATATATATATATATATATATATATATATATATATATATATATATATATATATATATATATATATATATATATATATATACTTTGAAATGTTATATAATGTTAAAGGTGTTAGTGTTACAGTTAATAGTAGACTTCAAAATTGCAATTTCATTTAACAACTAGTTATGTATATGTTTTTAAGATTTGTGCATGAAATTGCCCATTTCATGAAGTGGGTAAACCTTTTGCCATTTCGTGAACTGGGCAAGTGGTCTGATTTCATGAAATGGGCAATTTCACAGATGGGGTGTAAAAAAAAAAGTTGAGTATACCTTAGATTAACCAGAGCACTGAGCTGATTAACAGCTCTCCTAGGGCTGGCCAAAAGGATTAGATTTATTTTACGTGGCTAAGAACCAATAAGTTACCTAGCAACGGGCCTTACAGCTTATTGTGGAATCCGAACCACATTATAACGAGAAATGTATTTCTATCACCAGAAGTAAATTTCTCTAATTCTTCATTGGCCGGTCGGAGAATCAAACACGGGCCCAGCAGCCGAGAACGATACCAACCCCCCCAGTGAGGAACTACAGATGGGGTGTAAAATATATATATATATATATATATATATATATATATATATATATATATATATATATATATATATATATATATATATATATATATATATATACATACATATATGTGTGTATGTATATATATTATGTATGTTGTGTAAGTACGTATATATACATACATACATATGTATATATATACAGTATATGTATATACTGTATATGCATATATTTGTATCGTGTCCGACGAACAATCCTCATGGCCTCATTTTGCACCATGTAAACAACAGCTGCATTATTCTCAAGTGGATAGATTACTCAACAGATATTGACCGTGGTCCCATTTTCTTCTAGTTGTAACCTCCTCATTACCTAAACAAGACTTGAAATTATATGATACATATATAATAATTCAGATTTCTCTCGAGGTTTTAAAAATATTACTTCAACGCGTTTATAAAATACACCTACTCCAAGGGAAATTCTTTCATCTTTGTCGGTGGCAATAATCCTGTGGTATAAAGGAACGTTGCTTAATAAGACATATGATAATATCACTGTATTCTGTTTAAATAATAGACTTTTACACGGAATAATTTTTTTCGGTATAACAATTCAATATGGTGTAAAGGAGTTCGGTAAACATCGGTATATTTGATCGATTGACAGATCCATTTAGAATACATGACTAACCAGTTAACTGTCATGAATTTGCGTCAACAAGCAGTGTTAATCGATTAACTCCTCCTATCCCAAGACCACTGATACTTAAAAGCAAAATCTGGTCTTCATTATGGTTTTATCAATATTTTTTTTCCTTCTTAAACCTCACTAGCATTCTTCCATGAACATTTTACACATTTTTCCGAGAACGAAGACCTGAATTTGCTTCTAAATTTTAACGGTTATTATGGAAATAAATTCTAAATTCTTTTGTATTTGCCTTATATTTATTTGAGGAATAATAATGGTAACTTCTTTTTGTAAGCATATCTGTAAGGAAGCATGTGTATAATTATGGGTGGGCTGAATTGCCAGCGCATGCAAAAACGCGCAGACTCTTGTATTTATTCATGCATACATCATGAAGAGAAGGATTATTTTCCCTTTTCTAACCTTCCATAGAACATTCAGATTAAAAAAACTTCAAATCTCCATGGGAGAAGCAGCTGTGAAACACTCCCAGATAGCCGCTACCCGTTTTTTCTTTATTTTTCCACTAGGCAACGCTATCCAATTCCTATTTCCATTCGAACTATTTTCAAAGGAAAAACAATTCTTGAAATAACGCCGATTTATTTTTAAATTAAATATTTAATGTACTAACGCTATTTGAATTAAGTGACGCAATACTGTTGCCTGCTCGCCGGGTAGCATGTTAAATATACCTTACCGTAAGAAGAAAGTTTATTACCAGCCTCAATTTAGGGGAAAAAAGTCATTATACAACGTATGTTCTCTTAATAAACATGATACCTTTGATTTTGTGAGTAAAAATCGTCCACACACACAAGTCGTGGTGCAGATTTTTTTTTTTACCAATTAAGTCTGATACTAAAGTTCGTTTTAATTAAGGAAAAGTATACAGCGTTAATACTCAGGGTGGTAATCATGGATAGAGCATGAAGCACACATGTGATTGCCTTTCACACATGTAACGCTGCAGATGACAATTTTGCAATGTGTAAGTAACTACCTCGTTTAAAAAGAAAGTTTGCAGAAGCATTATCGAAAAAAAAATTACAGGAATAATATATGTACGAGGGGGACCGATGAGAAGTGTAAAGATTAAACTGTCATTACATTTCAAATCAAAATTATTCACGACTACAAATATAATATTTTTTTTTAATGAAATGACTCAAGGCGATTTAATTATCCTTACTTTATGACACATACCGCATATGAATTGAAGACCAACAAGGTTAACAATCAATTTCTACTGAGAATTAGGGTAAGAGGGAAATACAGCACAACGTAAATGTCAAAGGAAACAAATAAAAAGCCTTCCCACTGATGTTAAGCGACATTTTTTCTTTTATAGATACATTGAATCCTAATGAAAACGATGAGAGAGAGAGAGAGAGAGAGAGAGAGAGAGAGAGAGAGAGAGAGAGAGAGAGAGAGAGAGAGAATAAAACAAGGGTAAAATCAAATACCAGTGAATTACAGTAAAGTGAAAAAGACTACAAAACGTACTTTGTTAAGGTCAAAGGAAACAAATAAAATGCCTTCCCATTGACGATAAGTAACAGCTTTTTTTTTATAAATATATTAAATCCTAATGAAAACGATGACAGAAACCCCAGAGAATGAGAGAGAGAGAGAGAGAGAGATAGGGAGAGAGAATAGCACTAACTTTTTTCTCAGGACGTAACACGTGTTCCGGAAATAGCCGTCACTCATCTCCCACCCCGGTTCCTCGCCGCAAACTTTTTTTCTTTTCTTTTTTTCCCACCAAACCAAGTCTTGGTAATAGCCAAACTTGCCTCACTTCCCGCATATATCCCATTGCGCCCTAGTACAGCTCCTCTCCTCCCAACTTCTTCTTTCCAACTTTTTTAGGACACCCATTTCCTTTCTTCATGTTCCCTGGGTTGCTCTTTTTTTTATATATACTTCGTTCCTCGATAAATATCTCACCCTCGACACTTTTTTGGTTGACTTGCATTAAGTCAAGGGATATTGCAGTACTTTTCGCATATATTCTTCCTTAACTTATCACCTGTCTTTCCCTTTTATTTATTAAGGGTAGCCCCTTTCCTTTTTTCGCGTCTTCTGAATAGTTAGCTATCTTGTTTTATACAGTTCCACTTCTTGAATTACAGTACCCTGAACTACTGACGCTCTCTCTCTCTCTCTCTCTCTCTCTCTCTCTCTCTCTCTCTCTCTCTCTCTCTCTCTCTCTCTCTCTTTCTTCTTAGCCACATAAAATAAATCTAATCCTTCGGGCCAGCCCTAGGAGAGCTGTTAACCAGCTCAGTGGTCTGGTTAAACTAAGATATACTTACTTTTCTATACATTACACCGTGTGGGATACCAAGCCCAGTTGTCATATTCTTCTTCCCCTTTCAAATATCTTGATTTAAGTATGGGGAAATGATTCATTAACTGACCAGCTCCTGGTATTCCACAGGGAATAGCGTTAGGCGTGGTCTTTGTCAAACTGTGCCAGGTAATATGTTCTGAAGCCTAAAGACATTTGTTTTTAACTTCATTCACTTTATTCTTTCAACTAAACTACGCATGACCATCCTGACAAACAGCCTTGAATATGTCGTAAATAACATTAGGTGTCAAAATTTAGGACATTTTTCCAGAACAAATATTAGGCAACTGACGACTGACCGAAAATAAGGTATCCTTAAAACTGTAATAGTTTATACGAGTTGAGTTCTACGGAATTGCACGAGGAGAGTCAAGAATCCTCCTTACCATGCTAGAATGTAAGCAGTAAAACTGCGTACCTTTGGAATGGAATGGAATATATAGATTTTAGGTAAAGTCCAAGCACTGGGACCTATGAGGTCATTCAGCTCTGAAACGGAAATTGGAAGTAGAAAGGTTTGAAAGGTGTAACAGGAGGAAAACCTCACAGTTG